>NW_022437204.1:0-22819 GCF_009761245.1 Sapajus apella
GGCCAATTCTTTTACTAATGCCTATCAGGTTGGAAGTGTGAACCTGCGGTGACATTGTGAAATGAATGACTCTAGGCAAGATGCTATAAGTCCTCTGTCACTCCCACATAAGGGCTGCTGGAGGGCACCTGGGCTGTGCAGCAGCGTCAGTGCTGGGAAAGCGCCCACTGTTTAGCCACCTAGGGAAGGAGACTTCCAAGATGACTGAGACGTCTCCCTCCCCAGAGAGCTAGGAGAAAACTCTGCTTCTCCAAGTTCTTGCGGTAGGCCTGACGCTGTCAGGGAGGCCCACAGACATCTGGGGTTTAATTGTCTCTATGTGATGCTGTGCTTCAGTGGTCACGTTCCATGTCCATTCTCATGTTCTGCTTCTGCACCTCGTTCCTTCTGTCTTAGAAAAGATAATCGGTAATAGTAATATAAATCTTGATGTTTTAGTTCTTTCTTGATAAGTATGGGAAAAGTACCGATGCATTATGCTCCTTACCTCACTTCAGATGCCAGAAATTCCTGAGCCCCCACCTGTATGCCACGCCCTATTTTACCCTGCCCCACCAAGGCCACGCCCTTCCTATGCCCTACCTTCCCTGCCCCCAGATTTGCAACTCAATAAAAGTGAGAGCATCCAGGCATTCCGGGCTACTGCTGGTCTCCGAGATTTGGGTAGCAGTGGACCCCTGGGCCCAAACTCTCTTTTCTCTATCTCTGTGTCTTGTGTCTTTTAATCCTACAATTTCTCATCTCCGCACCAGCAGGGAGGGTCTCACAGGACCCTGTAGGGCTGGACCCTACAGCCCATGGGGCACTGACCCTCTCTAGCCTAATGTTAGAGATTCCAGCAGGGAAAATGGGCTCCAGCCTAACACCCAAGTTGTGTTTTGAGATCATATTGGGCACTGTCTCATGGGTGTGTGTGTTACTAAGCTGGAGCATTTCTTTCTTTTCTTTTCTTTTTTTTTTTTGAGATGGAGTCTCACTCTGTTGCCCAGCCTGGAGTACAGTAGCGAGATCTTGGCTCACTGCAACCTCTGCCTCCCAGGTTCAGTCAATTCTCTCACCTCAGCCTTCTGAGTAACTGGGATTACAGGCACCCACCAGTATGCCCAGCTAATTTTTGTATTTTCAGTAGAGATGGAGTTTCACATGTTAGCCAGGCTGGTTTCAAACTCCTGACCTCAGGTGATCTTCCTGGCTTGGCCTCCCAAAGTGCTGAGATTACAAGCTGAGTCACCACACCTGGCCAAGCTGGGGCATTTCTCAGGCTTGTGGGAACCATAATTTTTGTTTTGGTTTAGTTTGTGTGTGTGTGTATGTGACAGGGTCTTACTCTGTTACCTAGATGGAATGCAGTAGCACAATCATGGCTCATTGCAGCCTCAGCCTGACAGGCTAAAGCAATCCTGCCACCTCAGTCTCCTGAGAATCTGGGACTACAGGAGCACATCACCACGCCTGGCTAATTTTTGTAATTTTTTTTTTTTTTTTTTTTGAGACGGGGTTTCGCTCTTGTTGCCCAGGCTGGAGTGCAATGGCGCGATCTCGGCTCACCACAACCTCCGCCTCCTGGGTTCAGGCAATTCTCCTGCCTCAGCCTCCTGAGTAGCTGGGATTATAGGCATGCGCCACCATGCCCAGCTGATTTTTTTTTTTGTATTTTTAGTAGAGACGGGGTTTCACTATGTTGACCAGGATGGTCTCGATCTCTTGACCTCGTGATCCACCCGCCTCGGCCTCCCAAAGTGCTGGGATTACAGGCGTGAGCCACTGCGCCCCGCAATTTTTGTAATTTTTATAGAGATGTGGTTTTGTCATGTTGTCCAGGTTGGTCTTAAACTCCTGGGCCCAAGTGATTTCTTCTGCCTCAACCTCCCAAATTGCTGGGATTACAAACATGAACCACTCTATTGGGCCCAATCATATCTCTACATACAATAGGACATGTCCCTGATTTTTCTCTGCTTTTGAACAGGAGCTGAGAAATGACCCCTCACCACTGCAGCCAAAAGCTCCGGGAGAGAGACCAAGGCTGGGAGAAAAGGCAGGACCCCAGGGGCTGCCAAGTATCCTCAAGCCTGGGTCAGGAGAGGGCTCATCCTCCAAGGTCCCTTGGGGGAAGTGGAGCCTGCCTCTGGGGCACAGCGTCCTTCATCCCCAAGCCACAGCCTGGCTGCCACGTTAATGCGAGAGTCAGGTGGGCTCTGGGAGACCTGGAGCTTTCTTACCCCTCCCAGCCCCCAGGGGTGCAGTGCCTGCGTCATGGCCCTCAGGCCCCCGCAGGGAGAGATGGCCCCACTGCCCTGGTCCCCTGTGGCTGGGACCAGGACACACTCCCTATGTGGCAGCCACCGCGCAGTTCCCCACACATTGCCACACACATGTGTGGAAGAAATCATGACACAGGGTCTTGACTGGGGCTCTCCTTGCCATGCGACAGTTCCTGAGGTCTCCTCTCCCTGCCATGCTACAGTCTCCCTGCGGTGGTCTCCCCACTGCATCCCCAGCCCTAGTGCAGCCCAGTGCTTGGGACAACCATGCTGGGAACTCCCAGCTGTGCTGGGTTCTGGGCACCAACCCAGTTGCTGGCTGGCGCCTGCTCCTGCCAAACATGTGCCCCGCACGTCGCCCATAGCCAGTGCACTCCCAAGCCAAGGCCAAGTGTCCAGTGATCACAGCCCACTGCCCAGAGCAAGCAGAAAGGCGCTTCTCAAAGCCTGGGCTCCCCCTGCTTTGCACTCTGGGCCACATTTGCGCTGGCAGGTGCGGGAACATGCATCCAGCAAGACTTACCTTAACTGAGCAGCCGTGGCAGCACCGATGTCGCCTTTGCCATCCCCAGTGCGCACGGGCGCCGAAGCTCGAGGGATGGTGGCTCTGGCGGGGGGGTTTCCGCGGTGGGGTGTCTGCCCCATGCCTGCCCAGGTGTGGCCAACACAGGAGTGGCACCTCTGGGCAGGAACTGCAGAGCACTCAGCAGCTGCACGTCCTGCTCTGATCACTGTTGGGCCAGGCGGGTGTGGGTTCTGGAGGAGCGGGAAGGGGCAGCGCCAGGCGGTGGGTGGGAGTGGGGGATGGTTGGGCTTAGCTAGGAGCAGGGCCACAGGTAGGAGTAGGGTGAGGTGGGACAGGGTTAAGAGTGTGGTGAGGTAGCAGCCAGGTAGGTGGGAGCCAGGCAGGTGCTGGAAAGGCCACCAGTAGCCTGGGTCTGCACACCTCTGCAAGCACAGCAGTTCCTTTCACCAGATGCGCCCTTTCCATGGAGTCCCTGGGTTGCGCCCTTTCCAGCCCAGGTTTTCACAGCTTCCCTCCCTGGGGCTAGCTCAGGCGTCCAGCCTTTCCTTGTCAGGCCCAGGCCATGTGTTCATAGCCGTCTTAATCAGAGAAAGCCCAGGTGTTCACAAACATCCTCATCAGGTCCAACCGAAGTCATCCTCAGTTGGATCCAGCTCAGGAGTTAATAGTCATCCTCAGTGGGATTAGCCCAGTTGTTCACAGCGGTCTTCACTGGGATGAGTCCAGGTGTCTATCAAGAGCCATCCCTATTGGGCCCAGACAGGTGTTCATAGCCATCCTCATGGGGGCAGCCCAAACTTTCACAGCAGCCCTCATTGGCCCCCAGCCAGCTGTCTTTATTTGGCCCAGCCTAGACGTTCATAGCTGTGCTCATGGAGGCAAGCTGTGCTCATGCTGTCTCCATGGCAATCAGCCCCGGTGCCACAGCTGCTCTTATTGGCTTAGCCCAAGTGTTCTCACCTGTTCTCACTGGACCCAGGCCAGGTATTCACAGCTGTCTTCACTGGCCCAGCCTAGGTTTTCATAGCTGCCCTCACTGGGCCCAGCTCAGGTGTTCACAGCTGCCCTCACTGGGCCCAGCTCAGGTGTTCACAGCTGTTTACTTTGGGCCAAGCCCAAATAATCCAAGCTGTCCTCATAGGGTGCAGCCAAGGTGTTCAGAGCTGCCCTCACTGGTAGCTAGCCCAGGTGTCACTATTTGTCCTCACTGGGCCCAGACCAGTGTTCATAGGCATCCTCATTGGGCCAACCCAGGTGTTCAATGCTGACCTCACTGGGCCCTGCCTAGCTCTTCATAGCTGTCCTCATTGGGCCCAGGCCAGGTGTTCACAACCGTCCTCATCAAGGTCAGCCCATAGGTTCACTGCCTTTCTCATTTGCATGAGCTCAGATTTTTATAGCAATCAATAGCAAGGCAAGTTCAGGAGTTCACACGTCCCCTTAATGACATCAAGCCCAGGGTTTGGAGCCATTTTCATTGGCCCCAGGCACCTGTTCAGAGCTGTCTTCCTTGTGCCCAGCCTAGACGTTCACAGCTGTCTCCATCCAGGCCTGCACAGGTGTTCACAGTGGTCCTCATCTAAGCCAGACAAGGTGTTCTCTGTCATCCACATGACAGCCAGCACAGATGTCCACAGCATCCTCATTGAGGCCAGCCAATGGGGGCCAGCCCATGTGTCCACAGCTGTCCTCAGGGGGCCTAGCCCAGGTGTTCATAGCTTTCCTCACTGGACTTAATCCAGGTGTTCCCAGCAGTTTCCATGGTCTCAGGCCAGGTGTTCGCAGGTATTCTCAATGGGGACAACCCAGGTGTTCACAGGTGTCTTAATTAGGCCCAGTGCAGATGCTCACAGCTGTCCTCATTGGGCTCAGCCAAAATAAACAGAACTGTCCTCCTGAGCCCAGCCCAGGTGTTTATATCTGTCCACACTGGGGTCATCCCAGGTGTTCATAGCCATATGCTTTAGGCCCAGCACAGTTATTCCAAGCTGTCCTCCTGGGGCCCAGCCCAGATGTTCATAGCCATCTTCATTTGTCCCAGCACAGGTGTTCACAGCTATCCCCATTTGCAACAGGCCAAATGTTCACATCCGATCTCACTGGGCCCAGCCCAGGTGTGCGATGCTGTCCTTACTGGGAACAACCCATGCTTTCACAGCAGTCCTTACTGGTGCTGCCATTTGGCTGAACCGTGGTGTATATAGCCATTCCCATTAAGCACAGCTCAGGTATCCATAGCTATCCTCATTAGAGCCAGCTTAGGTGTTCCTGGCCATCCTCATTTATCTCAGTACAGGGGTTCACAGCTGTCCTCCTTGGCTGAGCCCAGGTATTCATTGCAATCATTACTTGAGCAAGACCAGGTATTCATGTCTGTTCTAACTGGGGTGGGGGGGGATCCCAGGAGTTAATAGTGCTCCTCATCTCGGCCAGCCCAGGCATTCACAGCCATCCTCATCATGATCAGTTTAAGTGTTTAAAGCTGTCCTCCTGTGACCAGCCTGGTCATTCACTGCTGCTTTTACTGGTTCCAGCCTAGGTTTTTACAGCTTTCCTCATTGGGCCCAGGCCATGTGTTCAAAGCCGTCTTAATCAGAGAAAGCCCACGTGTTCACAGACATCCTTTTCGGGTCCAGCCAAAGTCGGCCTCACTTGAGCCCAGCCCAGGTATTAATAGTTGTCCTCAGTGGGATTAGCCCAGTTGCTCACAGCATCTTTTTCAGGTGAGTTTAGGTGTTGAGAGCCATTCATATTGGGCCCAGCCAGGTGTTCATAGCCATCCTCATGAGGGCAGGCCAAACTTTCCCAGTGGCCCTCATCGACTCCAGGCCAGGTGTTCACTGCTGTCTTCATTGGGCCCAGCCCAGACATTCATAGCTGTGCTCATCATGGAGAGCAACCAAGGTGTTTACAGCTGTCTTCATGGCAATCAGCCCTGGTGCCACAGCTGCTCTTATTAGTGTAGCCCAAATGTTCTCAGCTGTCCTCACTGGGCCCAGTCTAGGTTTTCATAGCCACCTTCACTGGACCCAGGAAAGGTGTTCACAGCTGTCCACATTGTGTCCAGCCCAGGTATTCAAAGCTTTCCTCATGGGGTTCAGCCAAGGTGATCACAGCTGCCAGCTAGCTCGGGTGTGAATACTTGTCCTCATCAGCCAAGACCAGTGTTCACAGCCATCCTCATCAGGCCAACTCAGGTGTTATAAGCTGTTCTCTCTGGGCCCAGGCCAGGTGTTCACAGCCATCCTCATTGGGGAAAACCCAGTTGTTAATTGTTTTGTTTTGTTTTGTTTTTTTACTGGGCACAACCCAGTGTTCACATCAGTTTGCATCTGACCCAACTCAGGTGTCTTCATAGCTGTCTTCATTGGAACCAGCACAGCTGTTAACAGCTTTCCTCATCTTGGCATCCCAAGTGTTCATAGCCGTCTTCTTTGTTTCTAGCCAAGTTGTTCACAGCTGTCCTCACTGGGCACAGCCCACGTGGTCACAGCCATCCTCCTGAGGGCCAGCCAGTGTGCTCACACTCATGCCAATTGGGCCAGCCAAGATATAGCCACACTCATCCAAGCCAGTCCCCGTGTTCATAGCTACCCTGATTCAGCCCAGCTCAGGTGTTCACAACTGTCAACATTGGGTCCAGCCCAATTGTTCATAGCCATCCTCATTTGGATGATCTAAGGTGTTCATAACAATCAATAAGGCAGCAAGCCCAGGTGTTCAGGCTGCTTCTTAATGGGGGGCCTGCCCAGGGCTGAAGAGCCATTTTCCTTGAGCTAAGCCCACCTGTGCATAGCTGTCTTCATTGTGCATAGCCCAGGTGTTCACAGCTGTCCTCATCAAGTCCTGCACAGTTATTCACAGTGGCTCTCGTCTAAGTCAGCCAACAGATAATAGAGTGTTCTCTGTCACTCACATTAGAGCCAGCCCCAATGTTCATAGCAGTCTTCATGGAGGTGAGCCAATTTGTTTACATCCATGCTAATTGGGGCCAGCCAATGTGGACTGAAAAGCTTTCCCAAAGCTTTGCAGTGCTCTAATTGAAATGTTAATCTCACCCAGAGCCACCCCCATACACACCCAGAGTAACGTTTGGCCAAATGTCTGCCCTCTGTGGGCCAAATGGACGTGTGAAATTAACCTCAATGGTTTACCTCAATGGTTAATTGAGGTTAACCATTGAGGTTAATTTCTGGAACCAAGGTTCTGAGGTTCCACGTCCAGGAGGCTGGCATCCTCCAGCTTCCACTGATGTGTCCTGGGGGTTATCTGCCTGGCTGCCTTGAGCTGTGACCTTGGTCTTTTCCAGACTTTGGACTTGAACCTAAGCACACACTCTATGGGTCTTGAGCCCCCAGCCTTGGTCTGGGATGAACTCCATCAGCTCTCCTGGAGCTCCAGCTGGCCAGCCGCAGATCTGGAGACTTCTCCATCTCCAGGGGAGGTCATGATCTAATACCTTACTGAGCATCCTTAGTAGAATAAAATCAGTATTGGGGGATAGGGGGTCAACCTCAAACAACCACCACATTTACTGCCAAGCCTGTAGGTCTTAAAAAATTTGTTTCCTAATTTGCATAGAGTAAAACGTACTCTTTTAGCATATAGTTCTCTGGGTTTTGATAAATGCATAAAGTCATGTAGCTACCACTGTCATCAGAATTTGAAACACTTTCATCTCACCCCAAGAAACTCCTTTTGCAGCCTTTTTGTAGCCAAACTATCCTCCTTCCCTGAACCCCCAGCCCCGCACCAGGAACCCATGAACCACCGATCTGTTCTTCCTATAGCTTGGCCTTTTCCAGGTTGTAGCACACATGGAATTATACAGAAGGTCACTTTTGAGTCTGGCTTCTTCCATTTGATGTAACACATTTGAGATCTGTCCATATTGTTGAGTGTATCAATGAGTTTATTTGTATCATTGCTGAGAAGCATTCTGTTGCAGGGATGTACCAAAGTCTGTTTATCCAGTCCTCAGTTGGAAGACAACTGGGTTGTTTCTGGTTTTGGATAATTATAAATAAAGGCACTATATACAGGCACATGCAGGTTTTACACGAACATGTGTTTCATTTCTTTTGGGTTCCAATACCCCAGGCGAGTGATCACTAGGTTGTATGGAAAGAGTGTGTATAAGTAAGCATAGCATTTTGTATCCCCCCGGCAATGAATGAGAGTTCACAGATCAGTGGTTCAGGCATTCCTGGTGTGCAGCTAGGGTTTAAGGACTGGTAGATAGTTTGACTACAAAAAAAGGCAGCACAAAGGAATTTTTGGGGTGCTATGAAACTGTGTCAAATCCTGCTGACAGTGGTGGCTACAGAGAGAAGTGTCAGTGAAAATGAAAGTGCTTTGAGCATTCTGGCGCGCCGAGCGGTAGCGGGCACAGCTAGCGGTTGGCCGCGGAGCGGAGGTGCAGCTTGGCTTCCCCCGGCACCCCTCCCCCTCGGGCGCCACCCCACCCCTCCGCGGGCCGGGCCGACCCCGCGGTACTATCCCCTGCGGCGCGAGCCCGCAGCGGCTCCGGGCGCCCCCCAGCAGACCCCCATTGTGGGTAGCCAGAGCTCCAAGGCTCCCCGGGGCGACGTGACCGCCGACGAGGCAGCAGGCGCTTCCACCGGGAAGGCCAACGCCCAGGAGAATGGCCACGTGAAAAGCAATGGAGACTTATCCCCTAAGGGTGAAGGGGAGTCGGCCCCCGTGAACGGAACAGATGAGGCAGCTGGGGCCACTGGCGATGCCATCGAGCCAGCACCCCCTAGCCAGTGTGCTGAGGCCAAGGGAGAGGTCCCCCCAAGGAGACCCTCAAGAAGAAGAAATTCTCTTTCAAGAAGCCTTTCAAATTGAGCGGCCTGTCCTTCAAGAGAAATCGGAAGGAGGGTGGGGTGATTCTTCTGCCTCCTCACCCACAGAGGAAGAGCAGGAGCAGGGGGCGATCGGTGCCTGCAGCGACGGGGTCGAGGTCACTGCCCAGGAAGGGAAGGCTGCTGCCACCCCAGAGAGCCAGGAGGCCCAGGCCAAGGGGGCAGAGGCTAGTGCAGCCTCAGAAGAAGAGGCAGCGCCCGAGGCTAGAGTCATCCACTCCCTCCGGGCTGGACAGTGGCCCTACAGCAGCCAGCGCTGAGCAGAATGAGTAGCTAGGTGGGGGCAGGTGGTTGATCTCTAAGCTAAAAACTGTGCTGTCCTTGTGAGGTCACTGCCTGGACCTGGTACCCTGGCTGCCTTCCTGTGCCCAGAAACGAAGGGGCTATTGCCTCCTCCCAGCCACGTTCCCTTTCCTCCTCTCCCTCCTGTGGATTCTCCCATCAGCCATCTGGTTCTCCTCTTAAGGCCAGTTGAAGATGGTCCCTTACAGCTTCCCAAGTTAGGTTAGTGATGTGAAATGCTTCTGTCCCTGGCCCTACCTCCTTCCCTGTCCCCGCCCCTGCATATGGTAATTGTTGGCTTTCTTCCAATTCTTTTCCAAGTAGGTTTTGTTTACTCTACTCCCCAAATCCCTGAGCCAGAAGTGAGGTGCTTATACTCCCAAACCTTCAGTGTCCAGCCTTCCCCTGTTGTTTTTAGTCTCTTGTGCTGTGCCTAGTGGCATCTGGGCTGGGGAGGACACTGCCTCATCTAGGTTTTTATAAATGTCTTACTCAAGTTCAAACCTCCAGCTTGTGAATCAACTGTGTCTCTTTTTTGACTTGGTAGGCAAGTATTAGGCTTTGGGGTGGGGGGAGGTCTGTAATGTGAAACAACTTCTTGTCTTTTTTTCTCCCATTGTTGTAAATAACTTTTAATGGCCAAGCCCCAGATTTGCACTTTTTTTTTTTTCTAACTGCTAAAACCATTCTCTTCTACCTGGTTTTACTGTAACATTTGGAAAAGGAATAAATGTCATCGCTTTAAAAAAAAAAAAAAGAAAGTGCTTTGTGAAGAGTGAGGGTGCCTCACAAGGTGCCCAGGCAGGAGGATTCAGAGGAGGTATTTGGCATTTCTTTTTTCTTTTTTTTTCTTTTTTTGGAGACAGAGTGTTACTCTGTCTCCCAGGCTGGAGTGCAGCGGCGCCATCCTGGCTCACTGCAACTTCGGCCTCCTGGGTTCAAGCAATTCTGTCTCAGCCTCCCAAATAGCTGAGATTACAGGTGCACACCAACATGCCCAGCTAATTTTTGTATTTTAGTAGAGACAAGGTTTCACCATGTTGGCCATGGCTGGTCTTTAACTCCTGACCTCTGGTGATCTGCCCGCCCCGGCCTCCCAAGGTGCTGGGATTACAGGTGTGAGCCACTGAGCCCTGTCCAGAGGGCACATTTCTAAACTCTAAACTCCCATGGGCTCCTAGCCAATCCTTCTGAATGGGGACAGCATGCTTCCATTTCCAGGTGATTTGCTTCTCCGGAGGGGAGACAGGGAAACATCCTCTCACTTGTTTTGTAAATGAGGGCACAACACTGCCTCTCATGGTTGAGCCAGCCTGGCATTAGATAGTAAGATCAAGAGCAAGATTCTGCAGCTCATATTTTATTCCTAAGTTCACGAAGTAAAATGAAGTGTGATCATTGGAGCATTCTTGTGCTATGTGACAAGAATGAAGCCAGTGGAAACACCCAAATGTTCAATCAGAATGTCAGAGTTGGCAGGGGCCTTAGCAATTTTGACTTAAGAGATGATAACCTATGACATGCCCAGTCCCCAGGACTCCTTCAGCCTTACTGGGCTGCCCTAGGTGAAATAAGATCAGCTCTTTTAGCATGTGGCCTCCCAGAACACAGGGCAGCATCCCATCAACGGTAGGATGGGACGGCCTTACCAATCTGTGGTAGCCTCATCCACAGAGACAGACATGAAGCCACGCTGCTGGCTGCCCCGTGGCCAGAGATCCTGCCTCCTGGTTTACACTCCCCGAGCCTTTGCTTCATTCATTTCAGTGCCCATTTCTGAGGCACCATCGCATTTCAAACGTGCTGAGAATATGTTTAATGAGAACTCAGACATACCGCCTTTTAAAATAAAACAGAAGGGACAAGCTAATTATATTGCTCAGCATTCTGTGGTAAACTTTGTTTTTCTTCTTTTTCTTTATTTTAATTTTATTTATTTATTTTAACTTTTTTTTTTAATAAAACACTTTCCTAAATGGAGTATTCCCTTGAGATGCAAATCCTCATTTATACGAAGTTTCCCAAAGGGAATTAAAGAGAAAATCCCTTATACAGAAAAGAGACAAAGCAAGTGAGGAAGTGTTTTCACGGAATTTTTAAAAGAGACACTCATTCTGAAGTTGAATTGCAGATATTTTAAGGGTACAACACTTTATGTCAAACGTAATCCTTTTCTACATTTTTGATACTGTATTTCTGTTTTTTCCCTTTTTGCTTATTTCTCACAAATGCCCACATTTCTCATTCTGTTGTCTTTCACAAGTGCAATATTTAAATAAGCAAGAGATTTTCTCTAAGTGCACCTCATCTCCTGCTTGTTCTCAGCCCCCTGGTCTTGCTCTGTGAATACCCGCCTCTCACGTGGGAGCTTACACAAAATGGGTGCTTGCGGCCTGTATCCTTGTGGGTCTTTTTTGCAATCTCTGCAGCCCAGGAGGAGGATGGGGAGAACTTCAACCCCCCTGCACTGCATCTTCAGAAGTGGGGTCTGGCTGGACATTTGCATTCATGAGGGTCCCGTGGATCAGAGCAATGATCCTGATGGCTGATGTTTGCTGGAGCTCACTCCACTCCAGACCACATGCCAAGCAGGGTAGGTGTCTCACTGCATTTAACCCTCACAACACTCAAAACAGAGGTATTCTCACTTTTACAGATGAGACTTTAGACACGAAGGAACCTGTGAGGGGTCTCATGGCTATCAGCTATTAGAAGGGATAGAACTTGAATGTGGACTCAGGTTTGCCAGCCCTGAAACTCAGCCCTCCGGCACCTGGTACTGGGTGCACTGGGCGACATCACGAGGCTCAGAGACACCGCCCTTCCTAGAGCGCGGTCTGCACCTCTCTTCTTGGCACACTGCGGGGCGGGCGCAGGCTCTGTGTTTTCAATTAAGTTCTGTGTGAGTCAGGGTCCTGGTGGGAAAAAGAGGACACGTTCAGATTAGGATCGTTTGTGGAGGCTTTCCTCGAAAGGCTATTTGTAAGGGTAAAGGGAAGGGAAAGGAAAGAACAAGAGAAAATGCACAGAGCCGTTACTCACTGAGCCTGAAGGGGACGGGGTAGAATTGGCTACTGGAAGCTGGGAGGAGAGTGTGGGAATAGCCACCTTTAAAGCAGCTGGGACCTTCAGGAGAGAGTCACAGCCCAAGAAGACCCACAGGGAGGTGACCAAGGGATTGCATTCTTGGACTGGATACTTGGATTGCATACTGGATCTGCACTAAGCCCCTGCAGGAGTGAGCGAAACTGCCACCTAGGTCTGCCTCCCAGGGCACAGCCATGGAGAGCCCTAAGGGCAAGTAGCAGAAATCCAGCACAAGTGCAATGCCTCTTGCAAAGCACTCAGCCTGTGCTGGCTCCGGGCTGAGTGTGCAAAAGTGAGGACACCATGCTACTGCCCTTGAATATCTTAGAGTCTTGGAGTAGTCAGGTAGATGGAGGAGGTGTTCACTCGGCTAAGGACTAAACCAGCAGGTGCAAGCTGTGGACGATGCTCCTGCAGAAGCTTTGGGTGTGCTGTGTACGCCTTGAAGGGCTACGCCTGAGTTGACCTGCCTTGCCTCCTGCCAAATTCATACTCTTCTTGGAGACACAGGAACTCCATCTCTCATTCTCAGTTGCAATTTGATGTGGCAACTCAGATATGTTTTTCCAGGTGGAACATGAGCAGATGTGATGTGTTCACCCTCCAGGTCTAACCCATGCAAAGCCTCCTGGGAACACATCTCATCCCATTTCCTCTTCCATCAGCTGAATGTGGATGACAATAAGGAACTAGGGTGAGGTGGAGCCATAAAACACAGGGACCCTGGGTCCCTGAATGACCACATGGACATACACATGCCAAAGACTGCCTTGTAAGCAGGAAATAAACACCTACTGTATTGAACCTTTGCATGTAGGGACTATTTCTTATAGCAGCATAGCTTGCCCTGACTAATACAATCTCTGCACTCAGAGAGTTTATAGTCGTTTTAAGGAGACAAGATTCAGTCACACAATTCTGCAACAATAGTAGGTGGCTCAGAGGAAGGGGTTGTAGCATTTAGACTTCCAATTGTGAAGTCAGAGGTTGCAGGCTCCTGGACATGTGACTTTCCTATGTAAGCCCTTTTCTGGAAAAATGGAGAAGAGTCAGATTGGGGGGAAGACCCCATCAAAGGTTCACAAGTAGGGCTTGAAGCAAGTCAAGATGAGACTAATGATGTCAATTCTTAGAAAAGACAAAAGAAAATCGCCTCTAAAACCCTAAGAGCTTTGGCTGCCAAAGGAATGAGATGGAGGCCAGAGTTTCCTAGCTTCTGTCCTGTGACTCCACACACCTCAGAAGTTCCCTGGGGAGGAGCCCTGAGCCTGGGTGTGTGGGGATTTGATTATTCTAAGTGAAGTAACTCAGAAATAAACCAAACATTCTGTATTCTAACATATAAGTGGGAGCTAAGCTATGAGGATGCAAAGGCATAAGAATGATACAATGGACTTTGGGGACTTGGGAAGGGTGAGAGGTGGGCAAGGGATTGAAGACTGCACATTGGGTACAGTGTACACTGCTCGGGTGATGGGTGCACCAAAATCTCAGAAACCACCACTGAAGAAATTATCCACGTAACCCAACACCATCTGTTCCCCCAGAACCTATAGAAATAAAAATAAATAGGCTGGGCACGGTGGCTCACACCTGTCATCCAAGCACTTGGGAGGCCGAAGCAGGCGAATCACAATGTCAGGAGATCCAGATAATCCTAGCAAACATGGTGAAACTCTGTCTTTATTGAAAATACAAAAATTAGCCGGGAGTGGTGGCAGGCGCCTATAATCCTAGCTACTCAGGAGGCTGTGGCAGGAGAATCGCTTAACCCCAGGAGGCAGAGGTTGCAGTGAGCTGAGATCGTGCCACTGCACTCCAGCCTGGGTGACAGAGCAAGATTCTATCTAAAAAAAAGAAAGTTGGATCACCAGCTCTTAAAAATAGTAAGACTAGGCCAGGTGTGGTGGCTTATGCCTTTAATCCCAGTACTTTGAGAAGCTGAGGTGTGCAGATCACAAGTTCAGGAGTTTGAGATCAGCCTGGCCAACATAGTGAAACCGCGTCTCCACTAAAGATACAAAAAATTAGCTGGGTGTGGTGGAGCATACCTGTAATCCCAGCTACTCAGGAGGCTGAGGCAGGAAAATTGCTTGAACCTGGGAGGCGGAGGTGGCAATGAGTCGAGATCATGCCACTGCACTCTAGCATAGGTAACAGGGTGAGACTTTGTCTCAAAAAAAAAAAACAAAAAACAGTAAGACCAGGTCTTGAAGGGCTGCATTTCAAGCAAGGGTGACGGCGGACGCCTTTTTTCTGTAATTCTTAGTTCCTGCCTGGCCGACTTCACTCATTAGGGCACTTACTTGGCTTTTGTAGACAGTTGAGTTTGAGATGTTTGGTGTAGAGAATGTTACCACACAGTTACCAGGAAGCAAATGCCAAGAGGTCTCCAAAATATCTGATCACACCAATGGATTGCCTGCAGTATCTTGTGATCTTTCTGTTGCCTTTGAGAGAAGGTCATGGAATAGCGGGTGGCAGGGCCAGGTGAGCTCAGAGGGTAAGGAGGGTTCTGGCATGGTCAAGGGAAATGGTTTGTGGCACAGAATCAAAGATCCCAGATGTCTCCAACCTAACTAACATGGCAGTATTCCAAAGACCCATTGACCAGAAGCCTCTTATAGCAGGTGTAAGGCCTGGGAGCATTCATTTTATTCCACCCTCAGGAAACAGACATGCCCCTCTCTGGCAATGTAACCAGGCCACACCTCTCATCCACAGAGCAGGGGCCTGTTTTCCCTGGGCCACTTGACATTGGAGATACAAAAGCCACAAGAGAAAGCTCACGACAGTGGGCTGAGCCCTGGAGGGGAGTCCGCAGGCAGCAGGTTGCAAGTTCTTTCTTTCTAGGCCCCAGAGTCCTTCCAGGTAATGCAGACTCTCTCGAGGCTCTTCCAGGTTCTTTATCTTGTGATCCTTGGTCAGAAGGGATCTTTCACAGGTAACAGGTGAGTAGAGGTAGGATCCCCAGAGCCCTGGGCTTCCCCCAGCTCCGCTTCACGGCCCCAGAAGAGACTCCAAGGGTACACTTTGAATCAGCTGGACTAGATGATTCTTACAGCTTCCCATCCCAGTTGAATATTCCAGGGCCTCTTGAGAAACAGGAAAAGGTCTTGTTAAGCCAAAATCCCAAATAGATCTCAACTACCCAGGAAGTTTACATGGCCCTAATTAGACCCTGCAAGGGACGGGTGGCACAACAGTGTGGACCGGCAGTGGGCGTGAGGCTCTTTCCTGCTGCCTGCTCCTCACTGCATTTCCTCCTTGCTCACTCCCCATGCAGGCAGCTCCAGGACTTGGCTCAATGTCTGTCTCCCCCGAGGAGAGTGCAGACTCTTGAGTGCGGGGCGTTCTCTGTTGCCACAGGCTGTGTCCCCACCACCTGTCCTGCGCACAGCAGGTGCTGAATAAACATTCATGAACTTTGGAAACTCTTCACCATGCAGGATGAGAAGCAGCCATCCTCTCCCAGAGACATGCACTTTCCTGTGTCACGGGGCCATGTGGTGATGTACAGAAGGCTGGCTTCTGCAGGAGCGAGGAATCAACTGAAACGCCCATAACAGCTGACAGGATAAAGAAAATGCAATTCACAGGCTCCATGGAATACTATGCGCCATAAAAAAGGAGATCACATCTTTACAGAAACATGGACAGACCTGAAGACCAGTATCCTAAGTGAACTAACTCAAGAACAGAAAACCAAATACTGCACATTCTCACTTGTAAGTGGGAGCTAAATGATGAGAACACATGGACACAAAGAAGGGAACAACAGACACTGGGGCCTTCCTCAGGGTGGAGGGTGGGAGGAGGAAGAAGAGCAGAAGAAATTACTATTGGGTACTAGGCTCAGTACCTGGGTAATGAAATAATCTGTATAACAAACCCCCGTGACACGAGTTTACCCATATGATAAACCTGCGCATGTACCCCTGAACCTAAAATAAAAGTTAAAAAAAAAAAAAAAAGGTTTTGTGGCCAAGTGTGGTGGCTCATGCCTGTCATCCAAGCACTTTGGAGGCCAAGGTGGGCGGATCACCTGAGGTTGGGAGTTCAAGACCACCCTGACTAACGTGGTGAAACCCTATCTTTAAAAAAGAAAAAAAAAAAAGGTTTTGCAATGATAAGAGAAAGCTTACTTTTTCATTCCCCTCCAGCTGTTAACTAACCGGGAGGCTCTCCTTCACTCGGGGAAGCACAGAGGAAAATTAAGTGCTTCCTGGCGACAAGGCAGTTTGTGTGAAAGCATGGCAGGCTGTGCGGGAAGTGTGTATTGGACAATATGACACACCGGCTTCTCATTGCTGCTGCCTTTCTCATCAGTAATACATGTTTTCGGAAAGCCTTGTCTTCATGTACACAATGGACCATAATTACTGCAAAGGTCCACTGAGACCTATTTCTAAAAGTGCATTTGTTTTTGTCGGGTTTGTCAAAGATCAGTTGGTTGTAGGTGTGTAGCATTACTTCCGAGGCCTCTGTTTTGTTCCATTGGTCTATATCTCTGTTTCGGTACCAGTAAACTGGACCACTTCCTTACACCTTATACAAAAATTAAGTCCAGATGGATTAAAGATTTAAACATAAGACCTAACACCATAAAAATCCTAGAAGGAAACCCAGCAATACCATTCTGGACATAGGCATAGGCAAGGACTTCAAGACTAAAACACCAAAAGCAATGCCAACAAAAGCCAAAATAGACAAATGGGATCTAATTAAACTTAAGAGCTTCTGCACAGCAGAAGAAACAATCATTAGAGTGAATCGGCACCAACAGAATGGGAAAAAATTTTTGCAAGCTACCCATCTGATAAAGCACTAATATCCAGAATCTACAAAGAACTAAAACAGATTTACAAGAAAAAAACAACTCCATCAAAAAGTGGGTGAAGGATATGAACAGGCACTTTTCAAAAGAAGACATTTATGCAGCCAACAAACATATGAAAAAATGCTCATCCTCACTGGTCATTTGAGAAATGCAAATCAAAACCACATTGAGATACCATCTCCTGCCAATTAGAACGGCGATCATTCAAAAATCTGGAGACAACAGATACTGAAGAGGATGTGGAGAAATAGGAACACTTTTACACTGTTGGTTGGAGTGAAAATTAGTGCCATCATTGTTGAAGACAGTGTAGTGATTCCTCAAGGATCTAGAAATAGAAATACCATTTGACCCAGCAATCCCATTACTGGGTATGTATCCAAAGGATTATAAATCATTCGATTATAAAGATACGTGCACACGTATGTTCACTGTGGCACTGTCTACAATAGCAAAGGCTTGGAATCTGTCCAAATGCCCGTCAAGGATAGACCGGATAAAGAAAATGCAGCACATATACACCATGGAATACTATGCAGCCATAAAAAAGGATGAGTTCATGTCCTTTGCAGGAACATGGATGAAGCTGGAAACCATCATTCTCAGCAAACTGACACAAGAACAGAAAACCAAACACCACATTTTCTCACTCATAAGTGGGTGTGGAACAATGAGAACATATGGTCACAGGGAGGGGAACATCACACACTGGAGTCTGTTGGGGGGTGGGAGGCTAGGGGAAGGATAGCAGGGGGTGGAGAGGTTGGGGAGGTATAACATTAGGAGAAACACCTAATGTAGGTGACGGGGGGATGGAGGCAGCAAAGCACCATGGCATGTATATACCTATGTAACAATCCTGCAAGGTCTGCACATGTACCCCAGAACTTAAAATATAATAATAATAAATAAAAAGTGCATTTGTAAGAAGCTAATCAAGTCCACATCGGCCCAGTCTCACACTAACCAGCCTCTGGCCAGTGGTGCCCTCAGGCTGGGGCCGCCTCATGTGAGCAAAGCCCCCAGGAGCTTGGGTGGACACAGGCATGAATCAACCCACCACTCCAAATGAGTCATTACAAGGTCAGAGGACTGATCCTCTGTAGCAAAGAGGGCGCTGGGGTCCCAGGCTCTCTCCCTCCAGCCCCGAGAAGGCTACGGGTTCCATGGGGAGCGCTGGAAGTCTATGGTTGAGCCAGGACACAGAAGACAGGTGTGGGCTCTGGCAGACCAATCTCGTGTTTGGCCATCAGCTCCACACACCACACAGGTGCGTGCTGTCACCTGTGCAGATGGGAGGCTCAGACTATTTGGGTCTGGGGTCCCCTGACTTTCTGTGCCACCTAAGCACTGTGTACTGGCCGCTTGGGCCTCATGGCCTCAGCTCCTCCAGCTGACCTGACGGGAGAGAGGCTGGTGACAGGGCAGATGGGCCCTGAGGGGGTCACAGAGCCCAGCCAGGTAGTCAGCCTGTCCAGCGTCAGCCAGAGTCTGGCCAGAGTGGCCCCTGGGAGGTGTGGGGAGGGGGCTATTCAGGCCCACCCCTTCCCTCTTCATTCTCCTGGGAAACTGAAAGTCAGCAGTCAGGAGGGGTGAGGGGCAGGCCTCTCACTGTCAAGCCTGGAGCTGGTAAGTTTCAGCTCCCTGCTGCTGCCCTCTGGGAGATTTCCTGAGAAGTCACCGCAATTGAGACAAATGTAACTTTCTTTAAAGACTGTGTTCTCCTATGTAGAGGGAGGAAGGGCACATCCTCCACACTCCCCCTGCCCCAGAAGTTTACTGCTTCTTTAAATTAACATAGAAATTGATCATCCCAGTCTTTTTTTTTTTTTTTTTGGAGACAGAGTTTCGCTCTTGTTACCCAGACTGGAGTGCAATGGTCCGATCTCAGCTCACCGCAACCTCCGCCTCCTGGGTTCAGGCAATTCTCCTGCCTCAGCCTCCTGAGTAGCTGGGACTACAGGCACGTGCCACCATGCCCAGCTAATTTTTTGTATTTTTAGTAGAGATGGGGTTTCATCATGTTGACCAGGATGGTCTCGATCTCTTGACCTTGTGATCCACCAGCCTTGGCCTCCCAAAGTGCTGGGATTACAGGCCAGAGCCACCGTGCCCGGCCCCATCCCAGTCTTAAAGAAAGTTACATTTGTCTCAATGGCATTGTCTTAGCAGGAAACCTCCCAGGGAGCAGCAGCAAGGAGCTGAAACTTACCAGCCACTGCTGCCTGTTGACCTTAAAGAAAGAATGTCCTTGGGGTGGGAGGGCCCAGGAACCTGGGCCTGGGGTGCTGCGGGGCCAGCCCCTCCTCTTCCTGCTGTGTTCTGGCTGAGCTCAGGACTGAATCAGTGATCTGCACATCACTCAGCAGATCTGAAAAAGTGAAGTCACCCTGGCAGGCAGGAGGAAGAGCTGCCAAGACAGGCTGGCTGGGACTTGGCCAACTGCTATGTCCAGAGCCATCCTGCTGAGGGGTAGGTGGTGTGGGCAGCCAGCCCAAAAGAGCTACTCTAAACCATTGGACTCCCTGCTGCCTGCCACCTACCCCCACCAGGCCTTTCAGAGCTGGAGTTGGCCACAGAGGGCTCCCTTGGGTGCATACAAGCACTGTTTCTGTTGCTAGCAGCTATGCAGGCTTCACCCTCAGGCCTGTGCCCAGGGAAGGGCTATTATAGATAGGCAGGGACTGAGGGGCACTTTTGGGAAGAAACAACCTTCTGTGACTGTTTCCCAGGACAATGAAGAGGGAGGGGGTGGGCATGAATAGCCCCCTCCCAACACCTCCCAGGAACCACTCAGGCTTAGCTGCTGCACAGACTGGATGCCTGGCTCGGCTCTGGGACCACATTAGGGCCCATCCGAGGCTGTGCTCCTGCCTGGCATCTCAGGCACTTCTCCCTCCCTCACTTCTCCTTCTCCCTCAGGCACTTCTCCCCGCTTGGGGGCCTTGAGTGAACACCTGACACCAGGGGGGATAGAGTCTTCTCTTGGGATAAAGGTCTGGGAGCCTCACATGGGTGTACCCCTGTATACTTGCATACATGCACACATGCATACACCTGTGTTCACATGTATGGACACATGCACACGGGTGCATACTTCCATGTGCACACCCAGGGACCTGATTAGAGGGTCACCCAGTAGAGGACAGAGGTGAAGCCTGGGGCCTGCTAGCCTCAGGGACTACAGTGAGGGGAGACAGCCCTGCCTGGGTGTGGGCTCAAGATCCAAAACATGAGGCAGCAAAAAGGAGCTCCTCACCCAGCACAGGGGAAATGAGGCTGCCCCAGGGGTCCCATAAGGGGAGGTGGAGGCGGAGTGGGTGCAAGCAGAGTGAGTACAAGGCCCTGGCTTCTCTTGGGTTCCTTGGGTGAGGGGGGCCTGCAGGGGGCTCTGCCTCCCTTTCTTGTCTTCCCTTAGTCAGCTCTCTCTCAGCCTGCTTCCCCAGCTGTATACATCTCCGTCTCAGAAGGAGGGGTTGTAAAAATGAAAGAAAGAGGAGAGAAACATGATGAGTGGCTCAACAGTCAACAGGTTTATTTCGAACCTGGGAGGGACTTCTGACCGAGTTAGGTCAGAAGCCGCACTTCCTTACAGACTAAGGGTTTTTAAGGATTCAGGAAGGGAGAGTTTATCAGCCACTTCCGCTGCTTCCGTGTCTCTTTGTTGTGCTTATCTGGGAGGGAGAGTTGTGTGTCTGTTCACATACAACTTTTTTTTTTTTTTTGAGACAGAGTCTTGCTCTGTCGCCTGGCGTCAGGCTGGAGTTCAGTGGCAGGATCTTGGCTTATTGCAAACTCTGCCTCCTGGGTTCAAGCAATTCTCCTGCCTCAGTCTCCTGAGTAGCTGGGACTACAGGCGCATGCCACCATGCCCAGCTAACTTTTGTATTTTTGGTAGAGACGGGGTTTCACCATGTTCGCCAGGATGGTTTCGATCTCTTGACCTCTTGGTCCGCCTGCCTTGGCCTCCCAAAGTGCTGGGATTACAGGTGTGAGCCACCGTGCCCAGCCTGTTCACATACATCTTTCTGCAGCTGCATATCTTTCTGCATATCTTAGTGCACCTGAAGGGAAAGGAGTGTGCTTATTAAGGCCCACTGTTTTACTGGTGCCCATTGTATGAGGGTGAAGTTTGGCAGTTACCCGAGAGACTCCCCCACCTCCCTCTGTGCCCGAGCTGTCTCCTGTGTGTTTATTGTCTGCTCTTTCTGGCTGTTTGTAGTTAGAAGAGAACAGATTTCTTTGAAATGCATGAGGTAGAAAGAGCTGGAACTTAAAGTGGGGGTGTTTCTCCGAGATGACACTGCTCCTGCTCTGTCAGGGGTGAAGATTAAAAAAAAGGGTGTACATGGGAGGCTGGAGCCCAGAGCCAGGAAAACAGGCAGCACTGAGTGACTCCTAGCCAATGTCTTGCCCGGGCCTCCCTGGGCCAGGGCTCCACCCTTACCACACCACCCTGTTGAGGGGCACGGGCTCTCTGGGCGCTGGAGGAGCTCCCTGACCCTGCCCACAGGTGCCCTTGGAGAGCCTGGGGTGGCTCTTATGAAGACCCAGGTTCCTGAGTGCCCCCTCCATACAAATCCTCACTAGAACCAAAGTCCCCGAGAGGTTCTGGTGCAGGCGTCTGCTTGGAATGATCCGATCTGAGTCTGAATTTGCCACTCAGTTGTGTGACATTGCACAAGTCACTTTACCTCTGAGCCTTTTTTTGTCATCTGTTTTGTCATCGGTAGAATGGGGGCTGAAATAGTGTCCCTGTCTGGGGGCTGTGAGGAGTGACTAAGATGGTGTTTCCCAGGCCCTGACCAATACATGGTAAGGGGCTCACACCTTCTCCCTGCAGCACCTGGGAACTTGGAGGTCCCTCCTGGCTTCTGAGCAGGGGAGGACAACCTGGAGCCCCTGGGGTCTGCCCCACAGCGCCAAACACAGCACAGGGAAGGGAGGGTGGAGGTCATGCCCAGCACAGATAGACATGTGAGCAGAGCCTGCAGGGTCTGCCCAGCAGCAGGAGCTGGGGCTGGGGTGGGAGGTGGGTGGGAGGCTGCACCCTTGGACCAGGTGGACGTGGGTGTGTCTGGCCTCACTGAGAAGGCCACCAATTGGAGTGAGGCTGAGTGCAGGGATGGGAAGTCCTGGCCCTGGGGCTGTCTGTGACTTGCAGGAAGAGGGAGACATACCCAGGAGCACAGCCCCATCCTGGCGACACCGGAGGCCGGACAGGTGGTTGGAAGCACTGACTGAGGCCAACTCTGTGCACTGTTAGTGACATGCTCAGTGCCGCTGTTTCACCATCTGCCTGCCGCTGCTCTCTGCTCCCGGGTGGGCTGTCGAGGTGAGGGGCAGGTCTATGATTTGCCTCCCTGCCCCTACTGTTGGCCTCTTCAAGGGCAGCTGCAGGGAGGAAGCTGGTGCCCACCAGCCGGCTCTGAGGGCACTGGAGGGAGGGGTACTTGCCAGCCCACCACGTCAAATATGCTGTCCCCTTGAACTTGCTCACAGGATGCCCAGCTTGGGCTCCCAGGGCATGGCTGTTGGCACCTGAGGCCCACAGGCAGATGGGACCTACACAAAGGTGGGGGCCTCAGCCCAGCCTAGGAGACCCCCGCCTTCACCCTCCCTGAGACCTGACTACGAGCAGTATGCCTGACGCCTGAGACCCTGGCTCCTGAGCACAAGAAATGAGCCTGCGTGTCCATCAGAGATGCCGGGAGGCTCAGAGAAAGCTCATACCCTCCTCCCACTAAACCATCCACCTCCTCCACTGAACCACCCACCTCCCCCACTAAACCATCCACCTCCTCCCACTAAACCATCCACCTCCTCCACTGAAACATCCACCTCCTCCACTGAACCACCCACCTCCCCCACTGAACCATCCACCTCCTCCCACTAAACCATCCACCTCCTCCACTGAACCACCCACCTCCTCCACTGAACCACCCACCTCCTC
>NW_022437204.1:22829-202201 GCF_009761245.1 Sapajus apella
AACCACCCACCTCCTCCACTGAACCATCCACCTCCTCCACTGAACCATCCACCTCCTCCACTGAACCATCCAGCCCCTCCCACTAAACCATCCATCCCCTCCCACTAAACCATCCACCCTCCCCCATTAAACCACCCACATCCTCCCAGTTACCCACCCACCTCCTCCCAGTTACCCATCCACCCCCTCCCACTGAACCACCCACCCACTCTCACTGACACCTCCATCCCCTCCCACTGACCCATTACCTCCTCCCCTTGACACCTCCACCTCCTCTCACTGACCCATCCACCTCCTACCGCTAAACCATCCACCTCCTCCCACTGACTCTTCCACCCCCTCCCATTGACCTGTCCTCATTCCTTTGCCCAACTCACCTTTCCATTTTCCCTCCTGGGTTCTCTTCTGAATTTCTTCCCCTCTCCCTGCCATCTCTTTACCCCCCCTCCCTCTCTGTCTTCCTCCTCCTTTCCCCTCAATCCCTTTCACCCAGCACTGGAGCTAGGCTAGCCACATCACTCAGTAGCTTCTGTGGCCCTCTCTGGGCCTCGGGCTCCTCCTCTGTGGATGGGAATGATAGGGGTACTGCCTTGAGGGTAAAGCGCAATGATGCATCAATGGGCTCAGCACACGGTGGTGTTTCCTGCCCCTCTCCCAGGGTTCCCTCTCCTCCAGGAGGCTGTCTAGCTGTGAGCTGGGCCAGTGGTATGGTGGGGAGTCTTCAGGGGGGCTCTGAGTGTGTCCTGGCTCTTTCATCCTGTGACCTTGGCAAGTTACCCAGAATCTCTGGGCCCCAGTGGGAAGGCAGAGCTACTTCTCCCCAAATTCCCATGGGACCAGTCAGTCCACACAGAGCCCTCAGCACAGAGCCCCAGGCTGTCAGCACGGGCTGCCTCTAGCCTGTCAGCTGGAGGAGCTGAGGCCCAAGTGGCCAGTAGATGGTGCTAGAGTGGCACAGAAAGCCCCAAGCAATGCTCATTGTGCAAGACTTGTACATTCACATAGCCACAGCTCACGTCTAAGGTCACGCTGGGCGTCTGCACCAGAAACAGCAGCTACTGCGCTCCTCCCAGCTGGGAACCCTGGGAGTCTGTGAAAAACTAATGAGTAGCGCCTCATTCCCAAGGAGAAAGTCTCAGGGAGATTTGTAATTTTATTTTTCTCAAGTGTGCAGAATGGCGTAAAGCAAAAGGAGCAATAGTCTACATTGTATTTGGACTACTTCATTTATTTGTTTTTTGTTTGTTTGTTTTTTAGATGGAGTTTTGCTCTTGTTGCCCAGGCTGAAGTGTGACGGTGTGATCTCGGCTCACTGCAACCTCCACTTCGTGGTTTCAAGCAAGTCTCCTGCCTCAGCCTCCCGAGTAGCTGGGATTATAGGCATGCACCACCACGCCCAGCTAATTTTGTATTTTTCATAGAGACAGAGTTTCTCTATGTTGGTCAGGCTGGTCTTGAACTCCTGACCTCAGGTGATCCACCTGCCTCCGCCTTCCAAAGTGCTGAGATTACAGGCGTGAGCCACTGCGCCTGGCCAAACTACTTAACTTGTAAAAAATAGGTTCGTGTCCCCGGAGGCAGAGGCTGCAGTGAGCCGAGATTGCACCACTGCACTCTAGCCTGGTGACAGAGGAAAACCCCCCCTCTTAAAAAAAAAAAAAAAAAAAAGGTTCATGTCTGGGAGGAGACGGAATAATGGAGTTAAACACATTACAGGTGGCTCACACCTGTAATCTCAGCACTTTGGGAGGCTGAGATGGGCAGTTCATAAGGTCAGATCAAGACCATCCTGGCCAATGTGGTGAAACCCCGTCTCTACTAAAAACGAAAAAAATTAGCTGGGTGGGGTATGGTGGCACGCACCTGTAATCCCAGCTATTCGCGAGGCTGAGGAGGATAACCGCTTGAACCTGGGAGGTGGAGGTTGCAGTGAGCCAAGATCATGCCACTGCACTTCAGCCTAGGCAACAGTGTGAGTTACTATCTCAAAAAAAAAAAAGGAGAGAAATCATGGTTGAAAATTTTTCATACTTGGCAAAAGATAAACCTACAGATTCCAGAATTGGGAGATCCCAAAGAAATTATTTTATTAATTGTTATTACTATATTATTATAGTTTTCAGAAGTTTAATTATGATGTGTCTTGGTGTGGATTTCTTTGGAGAAAGAATCCCAAAGTGCTGGGATTACAGATGTGAGCCACCATGCCCAGCTGTTTTTTTGTTTGTTTGTTTTGTTTTTGAGATAGAGTCTCACCCTGTCACCCAGGCTGGAGTGCAATAGCATGATCTTGGTTTGTTGCAACCTCCGCCTCCTAGGTTCAAGTGATTCTCCTGCCTTAGCTTCCCAAGTAGCTGGGATTACAGGTGTGCACCACCACTCCCAGCAAATTTTTGTATTTTTAGTAGTGACAGGGTTTCACCATGTTGGCTAGGTTGGTCTCGAACTCCTGACCTTGTGATCTGCATGCCTCAGCCTCCCAAAGTGCTGGGATTATAGGCATGAGCCACTGCACGTGGCCTCAGTTTTTGTTTTTTTTAATTTTTTAAATTTATGTTTTATAGAGACAGAGTCTCATTATGTTGCCTAGGCTGGTCTTGAATCCCTCAGCCTCCCAGAGTGCTAGCATCACAGGTGTGGGAAGTAGAAAAGTTTCTTTTTAAAGTTTTCTTTTTTGTTAAAGAATAAGTGTGCTATAGCTTTGTTAAGCCCTATCCTATGTAGCTGTTAGACATGCCATGTTTACAGGTGTGTAGCACACTCTATGTCCTTGTATTTTAATTAAGATATCCGGGCGGGGCGCGGTGGTTCACGCCTGTAATCCCAGCACTTTGGGAGGCCGAGGCAGGTGGATAACGAGGTCAAGAGATCGAGACCATCCTGGTCAACATGGTGAAACCCCGTCTCTACTAAAAATACAAAAAATTAGCTGGGCATGGTGGTACATGCCTGTAATCCCAGCGACTCAGGAGGCTGAGGCAGGAGAATTGCCTGAACCCGGGAGGCGGAAGTTGCGGTGAGCCGAGATCATGCCATTGCACTCCAGCCGGGGTAACAAGAGCGAAACTCCGTCTCAAAAAACAAAAAAAAAAAAAAAAGATATCTGTGCTGTATGTGCTCACAGGCATGTCCCAGCTCTCCATTGCTTTTACCTGTTTAAAAAAATTTTGTGTTGCTAGCCAATTGGGTTTTAGTTTAAATTGTGAGGTCTGACTTCAGCCAATGGAGATCAGACACAACACTAAGGATGACTCCAAATGTGTAAAAAATAAATTTGTGTGTTTTCCTTTGTTCTTTGTACTCTTGTGGCACATGGACTACCAGAAGTACCCTTCCTGCAGTCCAGGAAATTAAATTTGCGTTGCTAAAAGATCCTTTGTCTCAGTGTTAATTTTTCTTTGCAGCACTGAGGATCTATTTCCAATGTCTATTTCTAACAACAGGCATGTGTCACTGTGCCCAGCCTCACTCTTTTTTTTTCTTTTTCTTTTTTTTTTCTCTCAAACACTGTTCAGATTGCTCTTTATGTTTCATGTCTTTAATTACGTTAGTTCACAAATGTCATGTAAATGGAACCATGCAGCTTGTATCTTTTTGAGTGGCTCTGTGCAATGTTCTTGCGATTCATCCCCGTTGTTGTGGGTCTTGGTAGCTTTCTTTTTACTTGCTGAGTAAGTGCTTCACGGCTCGGATGCATCACAGTCTGTTTAAGCATTTGTCCGTTGAAAGACATCTGAGTAGCTCCTAGTTTGGGGATATTATGAATAAAACTGCTATAAACATTCATGTACAATTTTCCCCACAAAAATAAGTTTTCATTTCTCTGTGACAAATGCCAAAGAATATAATTACTGAGTTGTATGGTAACTCCACTTTTAGTTTTGAAAGGAATTGCCAAACTGTTTTCCAGATTGGCTGTGTCACTTTACATTCTCACTGGCAATCTATGAGGTAAGCAGTCTCTCTGCATCCTTGCCCGCATTTGGTGTTATACTATTGTTTATTTTGGTCATTCTAATAGGTATATAGTGATACCTCATTGTGGTTTTAATTAGTATTTTTCTAGTGACTCATGATGTTGAACTTTTTTTAGGTGTTTATATGCCAGCTGTAAGTCCTCTTTGATGAAATTCCTATGCATACCCTTTGCATATTTTCTGATTAGATTGTTGGTGTTTTTAATGCTGAGATCTGAGAGTTCCTTATTTAATTAATTATTTATTTGAGATGGAGTCTGACTCTGTTGCCCAGGCCAGGCTAGAGTACAGTGGCATGATCTTGGCTTTCTGCAACCTCTGCCTCCCAAGTTCAAGCGATTCTCCTGCTTCAGCCTCCTGAGTAGCTGGGATTACAGGCAGGTGCCGCTATATCTGGCTAATTTTTGTATTTTTAGTAGAGACAGGGTTTTGCCATGTTGGCCAGGCTGGTCTTGAACTCCTGACCTCAGATGATCAGCCCACCTTGGCCTCCCAAAGTTTTGGGATTACAGAGTCCTTTACATATTTTTAGATACAATTCCTTTGACAGATATGTAACTTGCAAATATTAATTCCCAGTCTGTAATTTGTCTTCGAGTACTCCTACCAGTCTTTCACTGAGCAAAAGTTAATTTTGATGAAGTCCAATTAACTGACGTTTCCTTTTATGGATGGTGCTTCTGGTGTCAAGTCTAAGAACTCTGCTAGACCAGCAGAACTCTGCCTGAAGATTTTCTCCTATTTTTTTTTTCTTTTTTTGATGTCCTATAATTTTACATTTAAGTTCAAGATCCATTATAAGTTAAAAATTGTAGAATATGGGAAGGTTAGTTCAGGATTTTTTTGTGTGGGGTTTTTGCCAGATGAATGTATAATTGCTTCAGCACCATTTATTGAAAAGGTGACCCCTTTTCCTCATTGAGCTGCTTTCTTCCTTCTTCAAAAATTAATTGAAAAAGCCACTCGAGGTGGGTTATGCCTGTAATCTGAGCACTTTGGGAGGTAGAGGCAAGATGATTACTTGAGACCAGGAGTTCGAGACCAGCCTGGCCAACATGGCAAAACTCCATCCCTACTAAAAATACAAATTAGGGCTGGACGAGGTGGCTCATGCCTGTAATCTCAGCACCTTGGGAGGCCGAGGTGGGTGGATCACAAGGTCAGGAGATCCAGACCATCCTGGCTAACACAGTGAAATCCCATCTATACTAAAAATACAAAAAATTAGCCAGGTGTGGTGGCAAGTGCCTGCAATCACAGCTACTTGGGAGGCTGACACAGAAGAATCGCTCGAGCCTGAGAGGCAGAGGTTGCAGTGGGCCAAGATCTTGCCACTGCACTCCAGTGTGGGTGACAAAGCGAGACTCCATCTCAAAATACAAAGAAACAAACAAAAATACAAATTAGCTGGGCATAGTGGCACATGCCATTAATCCCAGCTGCTGGGCTACCGAAGGCAGGCTGAGGTGGGAGGATTGCTTGAGGCTGGGAGGTGGAGGTTGTAGTGAGCCAAGACTGTGCCACTGCACTCCAGCCTGGGCAACAGAGCGAGACCCTGTCTCAACAACAACAACAAATTAATTGGGTATATTTGCATAAATCTATTTCTGGGTTCTCTATGTCTCACTGATCAATGAGACTTATCTCTCCTCCAGTACCACACTGTTTTAATTACTACAGCTAACAGTAAAGATTTGACATCTGCAAGGGTGGTTACTCCCAATTCATTCTTTTTAAAAATTGTTCGGCTAGGCTGGGCACAGTGGCTCACGCCTTTAATCCCAGCACTTAGGGAGGCCGAGGCGGGCGGATCACAAGGTCAAGAGATCTAGACCATCCTGGCCAACATGGTGAAACCCCATCTCTACTAAAAATACAAAAATTAGCTGGGTGTGGTGGAGTGCTCCTGTAGTCCCAGCTACTTGGGAGGCTGAGGCAGAAGAATTGCTTGAACCCGGGAGGCAGAGGTTGCAGTGAGCCGAGATCCTGCCACTGCACTCCAGCCTGGCACCTGGCGACAGAGAGAGACTCTATCTCAAAAAAAAATTTTTTTTTCCGTCTAATCTAGAGCCTTTCTTTTTTCATAGAAATTTTCGGATAAGCTTTTCTTTATTTAGAAAATTTTGCTGAGATTTTAATAGAAATTTTGGTAAACCTATAGTTCAATTTTGGGGAGAATTTACATCTTTACTATGTTAAATATTTAGTCTTTCAATTTTTTTTTTTTTTTTTTTGAGACGGGATCTCCCTTTGTTGCTCAGACTGGCCTCGAACTCCTGGGCTCAGGCAATCGTCCTGCCCTAGCCTCCTCAGTAGCAGGGTTACAGGTGTGCACCACCTGCCCCAAATCTTGCTTGAGCCTGGGAGTTTAGGACCAGCCTGGGCAACACAGAAGACTCCATCTCTACAAAAGATAAAAATAAATTAGCTGGTTCACTGGAACCTAGTCATTTTGATTTTATAAAATTAAGAAAAAGAGAAAAAAAAGTAAAAAAATAAATTAGCTGGGCATGGTGGTGTGCACCTGTAGGCCCAGCTACTCAGGAGGCTGAGGTGGGAGGATCGCTTGAGCCTGGGAGGCAGAGACTGCAGTGAGCCATAATTGCACCATTGCATTCCAGCTAAGGCAACAGAGTGAGACTCTGTCTCAAACAAAACAGTTGTTATTTTTGTTTGTTTGTTTGTTTCTTTCTTTCTTTTTTTGAGACAGAGTCTTGCTCTGTCACCAGGCTGGAGTGCAATGGCGCCATCTTGGCTCACTGCAACCTCAGCCTCCTGGGCTCAAGCGATTCTTCCACCTCAGCCTCCTCCGGGACCCTCAGAGGGACCAGAGGCGTGTGTTACCATGCCCGGCTAATTTTTGTATTTTTAGTAGAGACAGGGTTTCACCATGTTGGCCAGGATGGTCTCGATCTCTTGACCTCGTGATCCACCCACCTCAGCCTCCCAGAGTATTGGGATTACAGGAGTGAGCCACCGCACTCAGCCTGTTGATTTCTTTTTTTAAGATGGAGTCTTGTTCTGTCACCCAGGCTGGAGTGCAATGGTGTGATCCCGGCTCACTGCCACCTCCGTCTCCCAGGTTCAAGCAATTCTCTTGCCTCAGCCTCCCGAGTAGCTGGGACTACAGGTGCATGTCACCATCTCCCAACTAGTTTTTTACTAAAGAGGGGTTTCACCATGTTGGCCAGGATGGTCTCAAACTCTTTACCTCGTGATCTGCCCCCCTCAGCCTCCCAAAGTGTTGGAATTACAGGTTTGAACCACTGCGCCCAGCCCATTATATTGTTAAATAAGTAAATTTTAATGAAAAAAATAAATAAATGAAATAAATTTAAAGAGCAATTGACCAGAGCTAGAGATAGGTGAGGGAGGGGTGGGTGGGGCTATAAATCTTGAGGTGATGACACAGGTATCTTTTTTTTTTTTTTGAGGCAGGGTCTAGCTCTGTCACCTAGGCTGTAGTACAGCAGTGTGATCATGGGTCACTCACTGCAGCCTCAACCTCATCTCAAGTGATTCTCCCACCTCGACCTCCCGAGTAACTGGGATTATAGGTGTGTGCCACCATGCCCAGCTAATATTTTTTATTTTTTGTAGAGGTAGGGTCTCACTGCATTGCCCAGGTTAGTCTTCAACTTCCAGGCTCAAGTGATCCTCCTGCCTCAGCCTCCAAAGAGTTGGGATTACAGGTGTCAGCCACTGTGCCTGGCCCAGGGAAGTGTCTTGATTGTGGTGGTGGACACCTGAAGCTGCATGTAACAAAGTTGCACAGAGAGCCCCTCTCCTACACACACACAAACAAGTGCATGTGTAACTGGCGAAATCTCAATAAACTCCATGGCTTGAACCAATGTCAACTTTCTGGGTTTTAGATTGTATTATAGTGGCCAAGTGCAGTGGCTCATCCCTGTAATCTCAGCACTTTGGGAGGCCGAAGCTGGTGGATCACTTGAGCTTGGAAGATGCGGACCATCGTGGGCAACATGGTGAAATCCCATCTATACCAAAAATAAAAATAAAAATAAAAGGCCAGGTGCAGTGGCTCACACCTATAATCCCAGCACTTTGGGAGGCCAAGGCAGGCAGATTGCCTAAGGTCAGGTGTTTGAGATCAGCCTGACCAACATGGTGAAACCCCATCTCTACTAAAAATACAAAAATTAGCTGGGCATAGTAGCGTATGCCTGTAGTCCCAGCTACTCAGGAGGTTGAGGCATGAGAATAGTTTGAAACTGGGAAGCGAAGGTTGTAGTGAGCTGAGATTGTGCCACTGCACTCCAGCCTGGGTGACAGAGCGAGACTCCGTCTCAAAAAAAAGAAAAAAAAAAGAGAGAGAGAGAGACTGTATCATAGTTACAGAAGATGTTAATTTTAAGGGAGGCACACTCTTCTTTTCTTTTTCTTTTTCTTTTTTTTTTGAGACAGAGTGTTGCTCCGTCGCCAGGCACCAGGCTGGAGCGCAGTAGCGGGATCTCGGCTCACTGCAACCCCCGCCTCCTGGGTTCAAGCAATTTTCCTGCCTCAGCCTCCTGAGTAGCTGGGACTACGGGCGTGCGCCACTACATCCAGCTAATTTTTATATTTTTAGTAGAGACAGGTTTTCACTATGTTGGCCAGGATGGTCTCGATCTCTTGACCTCGTCATCCAACCGCCTCAGCCTCCCAAAGTGCTGGGATTACAGGCATGAGCCACCGTGCCCGGCCCCTTCTTTTCATATGTCATCCCATTCTCACCCTTTCCCCAAGGGGGTGACCCAAAGGCTTACATGCCAGTATGGCTTCTGTGATCCAGAGTCTATGAGTTAAAAGATCACTTGCCTCCTGCACATACGATATATGACTAGCATTAGGAAGAGAACAACTGCAGCAAACAAACAAAGAAGCAATGTAATTCAGAAGGTGGGAGGACAGTGGAGTCACAGCAGTGGCTGCTCCCTGCCCGTCTGCTTTTCCTTCCCTCTGCTGTCCCTCCGCTCTGGAGGTAGAGGGAATTATGCGTCAGCCCATCTGGGAGCCCTTTGCCCATTGACTGAAAATGATATTGTCCCTGCTTTCTAGACGGTTTATTTTCTTTCATGGTCACATTAGACTTGGGAATTACACCACCTGCTTCCTACTGGTGTAAATTTGGGGGCTTGGGTGTCGCCTTTGAGGTTAAGTAATTACATAATTGCAGGCCATATTTGTGGTTTTTTTCTTTTTGAGACAGAACCTCTCTCTATTGCCCAGGCTGGAGTGCAATGGTGGGATCTTGGCTCACTGTAACCTCCACCTCCTGGGTTTAAGCAATTCTCCTGCCTCAGCCTCCTGAGTAGCTGGGATTATAGGCCCACACCACCATACCTGGCTAATTTTTTTTATTTTTAGTAGAGACGAGGTTTCTCCATGTTGGTCAGGCTGATCTCGAACTCCGGATCTCGTGATCCACCTGCCTTGGCCTCCCAAAGTGATGGGATTACAGGTGTGAGCCACCGCATCCAGCCCCATCTCTCACATTTCTTGAGTAATAAATGACTGAAAATGATATTTTCTTTCTTTTTTATTTTTCTGCAACTGAGTCTTGCTGTGTCGCCAGGCTGGAGTGGAGTGACATGATCTCAGCTCACTGCAATCTCCACCTCCTGAGTTCAAACCATTCTCCTGCTTCAGCTTCCCCAGTAGCTGGGATTACAGGCACACATCACCACACTCAGCTAATTTTTGTATTTTTAGCAGAGATGGGTTTCACCATGTTGGCCAGGATGGTCTCAATCTCCTGACCCTGTGATCTGCCCACCTTGGCCTCCTAAAGTGCTGGGATTACAGGCATGAGCCACCGCGCCTGGTCCATATTTCAAGATACCCTAACATTTTTTTAGTGTGATGAAAATATTTTAGAACTAGGAGAGGTGGTGGTTGCACACCATTGTGAGTGTACTAAATAACACCAAATTGGAATACTTTTTTTTTTTTTGAGACAGAGTCTTGCCATGTTGCCAGGCGCCAGGCTGGAGTGCAATGGCATAATCTCGGCTCACTGCAATCTCCGCCTCCTGTGTTCAAGCAATTCTCCTGCCTCAGCCTCCCGAGTAGCTGGGACTACAGGAGCACACCACCACACCCAGCTAATTTTTTAATTTTTTGGTAGAGACGGGGTTTCACCATGTTAGCCAGGCTGGTCTCGATCTCTTGACCTTGTGATCCTCCCACCTTGGCCTCCCAGAGTGCTGGGATTACAGGCGTGTGCCACCTCGCCCGGCCTGGAATACTTTTAAATAGTTTATTTTATATCATGTTAATTTCATCTCAAAAAAAGGAACTTGGGAGAAAGATCTTCCTACAACTGTGATAGGGTATGAAAGTATCTGACTGGGGCTTCTACTGGGTTTTAGTCACAGGGATTGCTCATCCCATTGGGATCTATTGCCTATATTCAAAATGACAGTGCTAAATTTCTTCTCAACTGAGTTCACAGATCTCTTTCCCTGAATTCTATCCACAGATCCCGTGGTGGTCCATGGACCCCAGAGTAATAATCCCTGCCCTAGGGGTTGACAGGACCATAAGAGGAAGGGACCTGGGTCCCTGAATCAGAGGAAGTCACCTGCTGAATCGGAATGCCTCAATGGACAGCTAGCAAAAAATAAACTGATAGTGTAGCAACGTACAGATTTTGTTTGTATCTGTTCATTAGAGCAGTGAGTGTTACCCTGAGCCAATAAATTCCCATTTCTGCTTAAACCACTTTAAATCAGGTTCTACTATAGAAGCTGAATGAGTCCCAGTAAATTCAGAGAGTGGCCCATGAATCAAGTTATGCCTGAAGAAACCTGGGAGTCCTGTTCGGGGCTCCTAGATAAAACCTCGTGGCCCCTCCATCTCCGGGAGGACCTACATCTCCTGCATCTCTTCAGCTTCACTGATGTTCCCCTTGGAGACCCTGCACAGGGGTTCTGGACTGACCCACTGCCTGCAGAGGCAGGTGGGCTGCTGTGGGGCCACAGTTCAGTGCGCAATGCCCTTTTGGGTGTCCTTGAGGCAACCGCCACTCCTCAGCTAGAGTGTTGTGGCATTCTGGGGACAGTCAGGTCAGTTTCTGGAAATTTTTTTTTTTTTAAGAGCCGTGGTTTCTCCATGTTGATCAGACTGGTCTCCAACTCCCAACCTCAGGTGATCCACCCCCCCTCAGCCTCCCAAAATGCTGGGATTACAGGTGTGAGCCACCATGCCCAGCTCAGTTTTTGGAAACTTAATAAGTCTTGTGTTAACCTGCCAGGAACAAGAGTCACTGTGCCCTAAACTCTCCAAGGGCAATCTCCATAATAAATGCCTGTTTAGGCTGCACATGGTGGCACACACTTGTAATCCCAGCACTTTGGGAGGCCAAGGTGAGCAGATCATCTGAGCTCAGGAGTTCAAGACTAGCCTGGGCAAAGTGGAAAAACCCCATCTCTACTGTAAATAAAATTAGCTGGGCATGGCAGCACGTGCCTGTGATCCCAGCTACTTGGAAGGCTTAGGAAGGAGAATCACTGGAACCCCAGGCAGCGGAGATTACAGTGAGTTGAGGTCACGCTACTGCACTCCAGCCTGGGCAACAGAGGGAAATTCTGTCTCAAATAAATAAATAAAAAAAAATAAAATAAAAAATGCCTGTCCTAGGTCAGCCTCCTGCTCTCAGGCCAATACCTCATATTCTATAATAAGTAGCAGGGCAACTCAAAATGTTTTTCTCCCAGGGGAGTATCAGTGATTAATCTGCCTGCAGGCACTGGCGCCTGGGGGCACCTCCCTGGAACTCTACCCTGGCCAGGCGCAGCAGCCAAGCAGATCCACCCTCCAGCCGCTCACGCCCAAGCCCCGTGCTGCCCCAACGCCCCTGCCTCATACACCACACACCTGACCAGCAGAAACTCCTAGGGGGAGAATGATCAATACAATACAGACTGTCTAAACCGCCTAGAGCTTTGCTTGCTTTTTTTTCTTCCGGATTGACAATGGGACCCACTGGTTTAAATTTAGAGGTTAATTTATCTCAAACAGTGTCTGGTCATTGAAGAAAAACACACAGAGTGTATGATTTGAAATGTGCTTAACATGCTTTTAAAAATAAATTTGTCCTGTTTCTAGGCCTTTTAGACACCCCGTATTAAGCCTTAAGTCAAAGAGCCCTAAAGGCTACCCTGTCTGTATCTGGACTTCTCGTCATGGGAATCAGTAAGTGTGACGGGTTTATTATTTAAGGCCAGCACAAGGTAATCAATTCAAACACTTGTCTCTGGGTCTCTGGGGAGTGTGGCTAGAATAAGGACAGGGATGAGAGATCCACTTCCTTCTTTATGACTTTCTGCTTTTTAAGTTTTACTAATTTTTTTAATTTTTTTTTTTTTTTTAAGAGACAGGGTTTCACCGGGTTAGCCAGGTTGGTCTCCCGCTCCTAACCTCGTGATCCTCCCCCGTTGGCCTCCCAAAGTGCTGGGATTACAGGTGTGAGCCACCGCGCCCAGCCTAAGTTTTACTATTTTATTTTATTTTGTTTTGTTTTTTGAGACCTAGTCTCACTGTTGCCCAGACTAGGAAGCAGTGGTGCGATCTTGGCTCACTGCAAACTCCGCCTTTTGGGTTCAAGTGATTCTCCTACCTCAGCCTCCGAAGTAGCTGGGATTCCAGGCGTGCCCCATCATGCCCAGCTAATGTTTGTATTTTTAGTAGAGATGGGGTTTCATCATGTTGGCCAGACTGGTCTCGAACTCCTGACCTCAGGTGATCTGCCTGCCTTGGCCTCCTAAAGTGCTGGGATTATAGATGTGAGCCACAGTGCCTGGCCAGTTTTACTTTTTTTAAAATCATCACTACAGGCCAGGCGTGGTGGCTCACATCTGTAATCCCAGAAATTTGGGAGGCCGAGGTGGGTGGATCACCTGAAGTCAGTGTTAAAGCTCACACTCTGAATGAAGAGACCCCCCATCAAACAAGCTTTGTGAGAGCAACATGGCTGTTTATTCACCATTCACGGTGCAGGTGGACTGAGGCCGAAAAGGGCATTCATTAGCAAAGGGCAGTGGGGTAGCATTTGGTTTTACAGGTTTGGGGTGGGCAGTGGAACGTTACAGAAGTTATTTTAGAGCGGTATTTTGCAAGCTGGGAGGGTTCCTAGAGTGTAGAGTCACGAGGTTGACCAAGGTCGATTACAAAGTCCAGTGACCTTATCAATTAGGGCAGGAACAAGGAACAATAGAGAGTATCTCAAAGTTGGCTGGGCTCAGTGGCTCATGCCTGTAATCCCAGCACTTTGGGAGGCTGAGGTGGGTGGATCATCTGAGGTCAGGAGTTCGAGACCAGCCTGGTGAACATGGTGAAACCCTGTCTCTAAAATAAATAAATAAATAAATAAATAAATAAATATAAAGAGAATGTCTCAAAGTTAAGTAGGTGCCTCGGGGGTTGATCATTTCTTCAGTCTTCCAGTTACTTTAGATTTTCCAGGAACTCTTCTGGAGTGTCTGTGCAGGTCACAGAGGTTAACATGGCATACATGACACTGTCAGCCAGCCTAAAAGACCTTACAGTCAGAAGTTCAAGACCAGCCTGGCCAACATGGTGAAACCCTGTCTCTACTAAAAATACAAAAATGAGCCGGGCATGGTGGTGGGTGCCTGTATAGTCCCAGCTATTTGGGAAGCTGAGGTGGGAGAATCGCTTGAATCCGGGAGGCAGAGGCTGCAGTGAGTTGGGATCGTGTTGATGCACTCTAGCCTGGGCAACAGAGCGTGACTCTGTCTCAAAATAAAAATATCATGACTATAAATCATTTTATAATGGCAAAAAAAAGGTGGTTTAACCTTTAAAAGGTAGGGCCTGGTGTGGTGGCTCATGCCTGTAATCCCAACACTTTGGGAGGCTGAGGAGGAAGGATCACTTGAGCCCAGGAGGTTGAGGCTGCAGTGAGCTCTGATCAAACCACTGGCAGAGGAAGATCCCATCTCTTTTTTTTTTTTGAGACGGAGTTTTGCTCCTCTTACCCAGGCTGGAGTGCAATGGCTCGATCTTGGCTCACCGCAACCTCCGCCTCCTGGGTTCAGGCAATTCCCCTGCCTCAGCCTCCTGAGTAGCTGGGATTACAGGCACGCATCACCATGACCAGCTAATTTTTTGTATTTTTAGTAGAGATGGGGTTTCACCATGTTGACCAGGATGGTCTCGATCTCTCGACCTCGTGATCCACCCACCTCGGCCTCCCAAAGTGCTGGGATTATAGGTGTGAGCCACTGAGCCCGGCCCCAATCCCATCTCTTAAAAAAAACAAGAAGCATACGGTCTAGTCACGATGCTGTGTTAGAGAATAATGAAAAAGAAGTTGAAAAGAGAGAAAAAAACCCAAAAAACAAAAAGTAAAACCAGAAATAAAACCAGATTGGCCACCTTTTCCCCTTCCCACAAATTCTCTACGGTAAGTCTTTGGGGAACACGTCTGAGCTCTGCATGGGAAACCCCGTGTCCTACATTCTGAGACCTTGAGGCATCTTCTCGACTCCACATACTGAGTTTGAGGCCAGGACAACACAGGTGTCCAAGGAAGCAGCTGGCAAGATGTCTGTGCTGTGTAGGTAGAGGCTTGACAGAGCATGGACTTCAGGCCTCTGTCTCTTTCTTCCTTGCTGCTTCTATTCCTCTCTTCCAGCAACAGCATCCCTGACTACCCCCCATCAACTGTTTTTTTTTTTTAGAAGAAGTTTTGCTCTTGTCGTCCAGAGTGGAGTGCAATGGCATGATCTTGGCTCACTGCAACCTCTGCCTCCCAGGTTCAAGGATTCTCCTGCTTCAGCCTCTAAAGTAACTGAGATTACAAGCATACACTACCATGCCTGGCTAATTTTTTTTGTATTTTTAGTAGAGACAGGGTTTCACCATGTGGGCCAGGCTGGTCTTAAATTCCTGACGTCAAGTGATCTGCCTGCCTCAGCCTCCCAAAGTGCCGGGATTATAGGCATGAGCTACTCTGCCTGGCCCCCTTCAAATCTTTCCATGTATGCTTGCGTGCAGCTGAAGACGACCTGCCCCCATGATTAGGGCATGTGACTTCTTCCTGATGGGTGTATGACACGCACCAGAACACGGTGTTTGGGTGTTTGATTTGGAGATGGAAATGAGAGTCAGGGCTAGAACCGCTATTTGACCATTTAGGGGATGCTCTCTTTCCTGCCAGGCTTGAACCTTGAAGGAGCTGGTATCCCCTTTGCTTGAATATGGTACCTGATGATAAAATCACCATGGAGGTGAGCAGAACCGAGTGGCATTAGCTCCCAGATCAAGCCATACCTGCAGCTAGTGGACTCTTCCTGGTCTCGTAAAGCTATCTGAGCCAACTAATTCCTTTGTCTCCCTCTTAAAGCTGTTTGAGTTAGGTTTTCAACCAATTGCAGGCTAATACAATGGGCTCAGGGACAAAGGATAACAAGGGTAAGATATGATTGGCATCAGAAACTGCATCTAGGATACCAGGCCCTGTCTAAGGAAAACTGTGGTCTGCAAGCCTCAAGTCCAGAGAAGGGAAGACAGATGACCAGGATGTGTCCATGTCTCTGGCACTGCGTGGCAGTGAGAAATTTTGGTCATCAATGCTGATCTCTGGCCACCAAGCCTGCAGCCCTAGAGAGGAGGGGTCCAACTGTTAGAGCTGAATGACTCCACAGGCCTGTGTTTAGACTCACCAAACAACCTCTGAACGGGTTTGCTTCCCTCTAGAATGTGCTTTCCTACTAGTAGATGGTTTGTCACACAGCTGTTCAGTTTGTCTTACAAATAAACCTTGGGACCTGTTTCATTCATCAGTCTCCTGTGAGTTTCAGTTCTTGTGGTCAGTCTCTAATCAGCACTGCATGTCTCTGGGTTATGGTCCACATCATCTCTGTTCATTTTCTTTTGCCTATAACAGAATCTCTCTCTCTCTCTCTTTATTTTATTTTATTTTATTGAGATAGAGTCTTGCTCTGTCGCCAGGCTGGAGTGTAGTGGTATGATCTTGGCTCACAGAAACCTCTGCCTCCTGGGCTAAAGCAATTCTCCTGTCTCAGCCTCCCTAGTAGCTGGGACTACAGATGTGCACCACACATCCACTTAATTTTTGTATTTTTAGTAAAGACAGGGTTTCTCCATGTTGGCCAGGCTGGTGTCAATCTCTTGACCTCATGATCCTCTCAACTCAGCCTCCCAAAGTGCTGGAATTACAGGTATGAGCCACTGCACACAGCTCACATAATATCTTACGCTGGGTAGTTTATATAGAAAAGGAATTTCTTTTTCTTTCTTTCTTTTTTTTTTTGAGGCAGAGTCTCACTCTGTTGCCAGATTGGAGTGCAGTGGCGGGATCGTGGCTCCCTGCAACCTTCACTTCTCAGGTTCAAGCGATTCTCCTTCCTCAGCCTCCTGAGTAGCTGGGGCTACAGGCACACCACGATGCGCAGCTAATTTTTGTATTTTTAGTAGAGATGGAGTTTCACTATGCTGGCCAGGAGGGTCCCAATCTCTTGACCTCGTGATCCACCTGGGATTACAGGCATAGGCCACCACACCCAGCCAAAAAGGAATTTATTTCTTACAGTTCTGGAGGCTGAGAAGTCCAAGATCAAGGGGCCACATCTAGTGAGTGCCTTCCCATTGGTGGAGACTCCCTGCAGTCCCAAAGCAGCACAGGGGATCACATGGCTACTGGGCTGGGTGTGCAGAGGTGCTATCTCAGGTCCTTCTTCCTCTTCCTACAAAAGCACCGGTTCCTCTCCCATGATAACCAATTAATCCATTAACCCATTAACTGATCTATGAATAAATTAATTTATTCACGTGGGCTGAATTTTACCTCAGTTAAAGAAAATAGGGTAACCTAACCTTGAGAACATTATCATAGAAGCTTTGAGGAATTATTTAGCTTTATATATATGTATTGTGAAATTCAAATACTTATTTCCCAGACTCTTATTCATGTATGTGTAAGAGACAGAGAGTGAGTCAGAGACAGAGTTTTAGTCGACTTGAAAAAAATAAACTATGGGCCGAGCGTGGTAGCTCACACCTGTAATCCCAGTACTTTGGGAGGCTGAGGCAGGTACATCACAAAGTCAGGAGTTCAAGTGGTCTTAAGTTCAAGCTCATATTAGCTCCTGGCTAATATGGTGAAACTCCATCTCCACTAAAAATACAAAAATTAGCCAGGCATGGTGGTGCACACCTGCAGTCCCAGCTACTCAGGAGGCTGAGGCAGGAGACTCGCTTGAACCCAGGAGGCAGAGGTTGCAGTGAGCCGAAATTGCGCCACTGCACTCCAACCTGGGTGATAGAGCAAGACTTGGCCTCAAAAAAAAAAAGAAAAGCAAAGTAAAAAAAAGAAACTTAGATTTTTATACACTGTTGGTGGAAATATAAACTGGTACAGCCTTTCAGATGAGCCATTCAGCAATATCTACCAAAACCCAGTATATTTTTTTGTAGAGATGGGGTTTTGCTATGTTGCTCAGGCAGGTCTCAACCTCCTGAGCTCAAGCAATCTGCCAGCCAGGGCAGAGTCCTCATGACCCAACCACCTCTTAAAGGCCCTACCTCTCATTACTGGGCCATCCCCTGAAACCATTCTGCCCTCTAGGCCCTCTAGGCCTCAGAGCCTGTGACAGCAGGCTTTCCCAGGGGAAGCCTGCTGTCACAGGGTGGAGGGTGGGAGGTGAGATCGATTCTTGATGCCATCTTACAAAATGCCTTAGAGGTCTTCCTTCCATTCTCTTTGATGATCCTTTTTCTCTGTACTAATCTTAGTGAAAGACCACTGGGCCACCCTTGGTTTCTGCTTCTGAACACACATTTTCACTCTACACGGCCAGGCTGAGTTTTCCAAATTTGTCTGCTTTGCTTCTCTTCTGTTTTTTTTTGTTTTTCTGTTTTTTTGTGTTTTTTTCCCCCCATTTATTTATTTTATTGCATTTTAGGATTTGGGGTACATGTGAAGAACATGCAAGATTGTTGCACAGGTACACATGTGGCAGTGTGATTTTCTGCCTTCCTCCCCATCACCTACATCTGGCATCTCTCCCCTTGCTATCTCTCCCCAGCTCCCCACCCCCCACCGTCCCTCCCCTATTTCCCCCCAACTGACCCCAGTGTGTAGTGCTCCCCTCCCTATGTCCATGTGTTCTCATTGTTCAACACCCACTTATGAGTGAGAACATGCGGTGTTTGATCTTCTGCTCTTCTGTCAGTTTGCTGAGAATGATGGTTTCCAGGTTCATCCATGTCCCTACAAAGGACCCAAACTCATTGTTTTTGATGGCTGCATAATATTCCATGGTGTATATGTGCCACATTTTCCCTGTCCAGTCTATCATCGATGGGCATTTGGGTTGGTTCCAGGTCTTTGCTATTGTAAACAGTGCTGCAATGAACATTCGTGTCCACGTGTCCTTATGGTAGAATGATTTATAATCCTTTGGATATATACCCAGTAATAGGATTGCTGGGTCAAATGGAATTTCTATTTCTAGGTCCTTGAGGAATCGCAACACTGTCTTCCACAACGGTTGAACTAATTTACACTCCCACCAACAGCGTAAAAGTTTTCCTATTTCTCCACATCCTCTCCAGCATCTGTTGTCTCCAGATGTTTTAATCATCGCCATTCTAACTGGCGTGAGATGGTATCTCAATGTAGTTCTGATTTGCGTTTCTCTGATGACCAGTGATGATGAGCATTTTTTCATATGTTTGTTGGCTTCATGTATGTCTTCTTTTGTAAAGTGTCTGTTCATATTCTTTGCTCACTTTTGAATGGGCTTGTTAGTTTTTTTTCTTGTAAATCTGTTTTAGTTCTTTGTAAATTCTGGATATCAGCCCTTTGTCAGATAGGTAAACTGCAAAAATTTTTTCCCATTCTGTTGGTTGCCGATTCACTCTAATGACTGTTTCTTTTGCTGTGCAGAAGCTGTGGAGTTTGATTAGGTCCCATTTGTCTGTTTTGGCTTTTGTTGTCAATGCTTTTGGTGTTTTGGTCATGAAGTCCTTGCCTACACCTATGTCCTGAATGGTTTTGCCTAGATTTTCTTCTAGGGTTTTTATGGTGTTAGGTCTTATGTTTAAGTCTTTAATCCATCTGGAGTTAATTTTAGTGTAAGGTGTCAGGAAGGGGTCCAGTTTCTGCTTTCTGCACATGGCTAGCCTGTTTTCCCAACACCATTTATTGAACAGGGAATCCTTTCCCCATTGCTTGTTTTTGTCTGGTTTGTCAAAGATCAGATGGTTGTAGATATGTTTCGTTGCCTCCGAGACCTCTGTTCTGTTCCATTGATCTATATCTCTGTTTTGGTATCAGTACCATGCTGTTTTGATTACTGTAGCCTTGTAGTATAGTTTGAAGTCCGGTAGTGTGATGTCTCCCGCTTTGTTCTTTTTGTTTAGAATTGACTTGGCTATGCGGGCTCTCTTTTGGTTCCATATGAAGTTTAAGGTGGTTTTTTCCAGTTCTGTGAAGAAGGTCATTGGTAGCTTGATGGGGATAGCATTGAATCTGTAAATTACTTTGGGCAGTATGGTCATTTTCACGATATTGATTCTTCCTAACCATGAACATGGAATGTTTCTCCATTGGTTTGTGTCCTCTACTATTTCGTTGAGCAGTGGCTTGTAGTTCTCCTTGAAGAGGTCCTTTACGTTCCTTGTTAGTTGTATTCCTAGGTATTTTATTCTCTTTGTGACAATTGTGAATGGAAGTTTGTTCTTGATTTGGCTCTCTTTAAGTCTGTTATTAGTGTATAGGAATGCATGTGATTTTTGCACATTGATTTTGTATCCTGAGACTTTGCTGAAGTTGCTTATCAGTTTCAGGAGACTTTGGGCTGAGACAATGGGGTCTTCTAGATATACAATCATGTCGTCTGCAAATAGAGACAATTTGACTTCCTCCTTTCCTATTTGAATGCCCTTTATTTCTTTTTCTTGTCTGATTGCTCTGGCTAGAACTTCTAGTACTATATTGAATAGGAGTGGTGAGAGAGGGCATCCTTGTCTAGTGCCACATTTCAAGGGAAATGCTTCCAGTTTTTGCCCATTCAGTATGATATTGGCTGTTGGTTTGTTGTAAATAGCTTTCATTATTTTGAGATACGTTCCATTGATACCTAGCTTATTGAGGGTTTTTAGCAAAAAGGGCTGTTGAATTTTGTCGAAGGCCTTCTCTGGATCAATTGAGAAAATCATGTGGTTTTTGTCTTTGGTTCTGTTTATGCAGTGAATTACATTTATAGACTTGCGTCTGTTGAACCTGCCTTGCATCCCCAGGATGAAGCCTACTTGATCATGGTGGATAAGCTTTTTGATGTGCTGTTGCAATCGGCTTGTCAGTATTTTAGTGAAGATTTTTGCATCTATGTTCATCATGGATATTGGCCTGAAGTTTTCTTTTCTTGTTGAGTCTCTGCCGGGTTTTGGAATCAGGATGATGTTGGTCTCATAAAATGATTTGGGAAGAATTCCCTCTTTTTGTATTGTTCGGAATAGTTTCAGAAGGAATAGTACCAGCTCCTCTTTGCATGTCTGGTAGAATTCAGCTGTGAACCTGTCTGGACCTGGGCTTTTTTTGGGTGGTAAGCTCTTAATTGCTGCCTCAACTTCAGACCTTGTTATGGGTCTGGTCAGGGTTTCGGCTTCTTCCTGGTTTAGGCTTGGGAGGAGGCAAGTGTCCAGGAATTTATCAATTTCTTCCAGGTTTACTAGTTTATGTGCATAGAGTTGTTTGTAATAATCTCTGATGATGGCTTGAATTTTGGTGGAATCTGTGGTGATATCCCCTTTATTGTTTTTTATTGCATCAATTTGGTTATTCTCTCTTTTCTTTTTTATTAATCTGGCTAGTGGTCTGTCTATTTTGTTGATCTTTTCAAAAAACCAGCTCCTGGATTTATTGATTTTTTTTTTTTTTTTTTTTTTTTTTTACGGCGTAGTTTTACTTTTTTTACCCAGGCTGGAGTGCAATGGCGCGATCTCGGCTCACCGCAACCTCCGCCTCCTGGGTTCAGGCAATTCTCCTGCCTCAACCTCCTGAGTAGCTGGGATTACAGGCACGTGCCACCATGCCCGGCTAATGTTTTGTATTTTTAGTAGAGACGGGGTTTCACCATGTTGACCAGGATGGTCTCGATCTCTTGGCCTCATGATCCACCCGCCTCGGCCTCCCAAAGTGCTGGGATTACAGGCTTGAGCCACCGCGCCCGGCCTATTGATTTTTTGAAGGGTTTTTGTGTCTCTATCTCCTTCAGTTCTGCTCTGATCTTAGCTATTTCTTGTCTTCTGCTAGACTTTGAGTTTTTTTGATCTTGTTCCTCTAGCACTTTCAGTTTTGACTATAGGGTGTCAATTTTTGATCTCTCCTTGCTTCTCATGTGGGCACTTATTGCTATATATTTTCCTCTAGAGACTGCTTTAAATGTGTCCCAGAGATTCTGGTATGTTGTATCTTCATTCTCGTTGGTTTCGAAGGACATCTTTATTCCTGTCTTCATTTCAGTGTTTATCCAGTCAACATTCAAGAGCAAGTTGTTCAGTTTCCATGAAGCTGTGTGGTTCTGGGTTAGTTTTTGAATTCTGAGTTCTAACTCGATTGCACTGTGGTCTGGCTTCTTTTTTGTTAATTCTGTCTTCATGAGTGCTGGAGGGGACACATATTCAAACCATAGCAACGTTCTCCATCGGTCCTGGGTTGTAATTCCAGTGCTCCAGTCATGTTTGAGTGACAGACACCACAGCAACAGCAACAATTATGGCCATGACCCGGGTGTCCATTTTCATTATTCAACCACCCATCTGAAGCCATCCTCTCAGAGTTAACAGGAATCCTGGACAGAAATATCATTACAATTAAGCATTAATCAGGCAGCATTTTGACCCACTTCCTTATAACAGAAAGTCATGTAGCTCCAGACACTGACCATGTGCAGCCCCTTTGTTCCTACAGACAGGATTTCTGACATTAGAGTCTGAAGGCTTTTAAGAATCACTTAAGCAGCTGGGTATGGTGGCGCATGCCTGTAATCCCAGCACTTTGGGAGGCAAAGGTGGATAGATTGCTTGAGACCAGGAGCTGGAGACCAGCCTGGGCAACATGGTGAAACCCCATCACAACAAAAACAACAATTAGCTGGGTGTGGTGGTGTGTCCCTGCAGTCCCCCACTCCAGAGGCTGAGGTGGGAGGATCACCTGAGCCCAAGGAGGTCGAGACTGCAGTGAGCTGTGATCATGCTACTGCACTCCAGCCTGGGTGACAGAGTGAGACCCTGACTCTAAAATAAAATAAAATAAATAAATAAATATAGACTGGGCACGGTGGCTCATGCCTGTAATCCCAGCACTTTGGGAGGCTGAGGCGGGTGGATCAAGAGAGTTTGACACCAGCCTAGTCAACATGGTGAAACCCAGCCTCAACTGAAAATACCAAAATTAGCTGGGCGTTGTGGCATGCTCTGTAATCCCAGCTACCCAGGAGGCTGAGGCAGGAGAACTCCTTGAAGCTGGGAGGCAGAGCTTGCAGTGAGCTGAGATCTCGCCACTGCACTCCAGCCTGGGTGACAGAGCAAGACTTGGTGGGGCACAGGTGGTCAGGCCTGTAATCGGGCACTGTGGGATCCCAAGGAAGGCAGATAACGAGTTCAGGAGATTGAGACCACCCTGGCCAATATGGTGAAACCCTGTTTCTACACAAAATACAAAAATTAGCTAGGTGTGGTGGCAGGTGCCTGTAATACCAGTTACTCAGGAGGCTGAGGAAGGAAAATCGCTAGAACCCAGGAAGCAGAGGTTACAGTGAGCCGAGATCACACCACTGCACTCCAGCCTGGTGACAGAGTGAAACTGTATCTCAAACAAACAAAGAAACAAACAAAAAACAAAGACAAAGCAAGACTCTGTCTCAGGGAAAAAAAAAATAAAGAACGAAAATAAATAAAATACATATACAGGAGGCTGAGGCAGGAAAATCGTTTGAACCCAGGAGGCAGAGGTTGCAGTGAGCTGAGATTGCATCACTGCACTCCAGCCTGGGTGACAGAGCAAGACTTCATCTCAATCAATCAGTAGAAGTACTCAAGCAGAACCTGAATTCCAGTGGAACAGCTGATGCCAACCAGTTTGAAGACCCCCCCAACCCCCACCCAAAGGAACCAAATCAGCATGAGAACACCCTGCTTCACCCTGCTCTCCTTGACAAACCAACAATCTCCACTCTTCAGCCCACTCTAAAACCCTTGAAAACCCTGGCCCCAAACTCATCAGGGAGGCAGATTTGGTTTCCTCCAGTCTCCACGTCCTGTGGCCCTAGGATTAAACCTGTTCCTCTGCTGCAGCCTGGTGTCTTGGTGCACTGACTTGCTGTGCACATCTGATGATTACCCTATTCCGGTCACATATCCATCTGTGCAATGCATTTATGGAGTTAAATTAGAATTATCTTGGTTGTAAGCTACAGAAGCCAAACTCAAATTAATTTAAGCAAAAATGAATAAATAAATAAAGTATTGGTGTGTATGCTTGGAATAGGTCACATGCTAAAGAGAAAAACTACTGAAATCAAGCTGTCAGGACTTTACTATGAGACTCCACGTCTTCATCACTGTCTCATCTCTCCCTGTGGTGAGGAAGATGGTGCTGGCTGCCAGCAATTCACGCTGTCTTAGCTTAGCACATCTCAATCCCAGATGGCTCTTGCTTTGGTACTGCCTGGCTGCAGTAGAAACAAGGCCCAGGCCAGGCCAGTGAGAGCCTGCCCTGGGTCTTCAGCTGGAACCATTAGGAAAGAAGTATCTTCTCTAAGTGGAGAAGCTGGTAGAATCTAAGCCTGCAGGTGTTGGTGGCATCTTTCCTGCCTGTGTGAGGCCAGGCCAGGAGAGAGAGTGGAGAGCAGGGTGGAGGGTGGGAGGTGAGATCGATTCTTGATGCCGCCTTGCAATGCCTGAATGGTTCAGCCATGTGGCACTTGAATATGTCAATTCCCTCTTTCTTGCAAAGCCTATTGAGTTGTGAGTTTCATAACTTGCAATGGGAGGCCTAATGTGAGGGGCACTTTGATCTGGGTCTGAAAGGGTGAATAGGCATTTTGCAGGGTTCTTTTCAGATATGCAGAAAGAACAGGGCATGCACAGCAGAGCCACCATTGTACCCTCCTGGTGGTAGTAAGTCTCCCCAGAGGGCTCCAATAAGTCCACCCGCCCTGTATGCGCACACAGCTCTCCACAGCTCCTGAATCTGGCTTGGGCTTGTGCCTGCTTTAATTAGCAGAATACTGAAGTGGCCTTCTTCAGAAGGCTTGGCAGCTTTGGCTTCCTCTTAGAGCCCCTGGTTGTCATGTAAGAAGTGCAGGATGACCTCCTGCTGGAGAGAGAAGTCACACACAAAGGCTGAAAGGATGGTATGAGACACTGCAGGGGAGGCCTCATTAGGGGGCACTGAACTGCCAGATGTTCAACACCCAGCTGCCACCTATGGCACAGGCATGAGGCCCCAAGGGAGAATATCAGACTCGTGAGATACAGTAAAACTGTTGCTTTATGCTACTGAGTTTTTTGTTGTGCAACGAGACCTCCCCTCCTCCATACACACCATGCCAGTCACAAGGGAATAGCTCCCTCTTTTTCTTTTTTAAATACAGTGTCTTGCTCTGTTGCCCAGGCTGGAGTGCCACGGTGCAACCTTAGCTCACTGCAACCTCTGCCTCCTGGATTCAAGTGATTCTCACACTTCAGCCTCCCAAGTAGCTGGGATTACAGGCGCCTATCACCATGCCTGGCTAATTTTTTTTGTATTTTTAGTGGAGATGGGGTTTTGCCATGTTGGCCAGGCTGGTCTCCAACTCCTGGCCTCAAGTGATCTGCCCGCCTTGGCCTCCCCAGAGTACTGGGATTAAGGCATGAGTTACCTCACCCGGCCAAGAGTAGCTCCCTCTGGCCCTACAAATTACAAAAAGGCACCCAGGCTGGAGCACATGCAGCCAGGGCACTCACACAGGCAGGAGAGGCCCTGCGGGATGTCTGTTCCATCGGCCCCTCAGCCTGGATGCTCTGTACAGCACAGGGCTGCATGACTCCCTCCACCTGGGGCTGGAGGAGTCTCTGGAGGGAAGGCCACAGGCAGCGTGCTGGTCTGCAGGTGTTCTTCCTGACTCCTGGGCTTTTGCATTGCCCTCCTTTTGCCCAGTGTCCTATGGCCCTAGAGGCATGGGCTATCACTACTGATGTCATGGCAATGCCAAGCAATGACTATCCCAACACCATGCTGGGGAGAGGGAGATCTTGATCTTTTTTTTTTTTTTTTTTAATATTTTTTTTCTTAATTTTTATAATTTTTTTTTCTTTTTTTAAAAGATGGCTTTCACCATGTTGGCCAGGCTGGTCTTGAACTCCTGACCTCAGGTGATCCACCCACCTTGGCCTCCCAAAGTGCTAGGATTACAGGCGTGAGCCACCGGGCCCGGCCCATCTTGATCCTTGAGCAGCTTTTGTCCCTCATCCTTTCCTTGCCCTTCCAGCCAGGTCTCCACCATCCCAGACTACAGCAACCCATTTCCCACATCCCCCGCTCAAAACAGCCTTCAATGAAGTAGAAGCTTTGGTTTGTTGCTACTGTTAGTTACTAGAACCTGTCTCACTCTCATTTCTTCAGGGTTGATTTTCCAGAAAGCAGTTAGCAACCTATCCTAGTTTGCCACATAGGTGGGCAGGCAGCTATTCCTTTTCCTACCCTTTAGTATGTAGCTCGAATTTTTATTTTTTTTAGACGGAGTCTCACTCTGTCTCCAGGCCGGAGTGCAGTGGCAAGATTTCGGTTCACTGCAATCTCGCCTTCCAGGTTCAAGCGATTCTCCTGCCTCAGCCTCCCGAGTAGCTAGGATTACAGGCGCCCGCCACCACGCCCGGCTAATTTTTTGTATTTTTGGAAGAGACGGGGTTTCGCCATGTTGGTCAGGCTGGTCTCAACTCCCGATCTCAGGTGATCTGCTCGCCTCGGCCTCCCAAAGTGCTGGATTACAGGCGTGAGCCACCGCGCTCGGCCAAAAATACAAAAAAAATTAGCCGGGCGTGGTGGCGGGCGCCTGTTAGTCCCAGCTACTCGGGAGGCTGAGGCAGGAGAATCGCTTGAACCTGGGAGGCGAGGTTTCAGTGAGCCGAGATCTCCTAACTGCACTCCAGCCTGGCGACAGAGTGAGACTCCATCTCAAACAAAACAAAACAGGTCTTTTGGGTGTTATTCTTGGCCGTAGACTGTGAGCTTATTCAGGGCAGGGTGGAGTCTGATTCATCTCTGTGCCCTGAGCATCAGTCAAGTACTATTTCCCAATGTAAGCATCATGAATCAGCCAGTCATTTCTCTGCTCTCCTTCAATCACCAGAGTTTGCCCTGAACAGAACATCTTGATCTTTGAACGCAGCAGCTCCTGTCCATTACTCAGGTTAGGACCCCAGCACCAAAACTGTCCATTAAGGTACTGGAATGAATTACCACTAATGGACTGAAACGGGCTATTAACTTATTTTTTTCTGCATAATTGAGAAAGGAATAATTATTCGACTGTTCACTTTTGAATGTCTTGTCTTTAGGCAGAGCAAAATACTGTCTACGATCAAAAATCTGTGTTTCGACGTGATTGACAGGTGAAGGCCTAAGGAAAAGGAAGAGGAGAAAAAGGGAGGAGGATCAAGGAAAAGAAGGAAAGGGGAGATAAAAGTGGACAACCCAAGGCGGAAAAAGAGCTAGATGAAAAATGGAGGAGCGCTAAGGAGACGAGAAAATAGAAGCGCCAAGGAAGGAAAGGAGAGAGAAGAGCGGGAAGAGAAGGAAAGGATGGACGGAAGGAAAGACGCAGGGAGGGAGGACGGGAGGCGGGGAGGCAGGGTCCTCAGCGCGCCGGGCCGAGCCACCGCTCCCCAGCGCGGGGGTGAGGAGGCGGGGCCTGGGCAGCGGCGTGCCGAGAGCGACCCCTGCGCCGAAGGCCGGATGGTTGCGCCCGGAGATGGCGGCCAATGAGCGGCCGGGATGTTGGAGCGGAGGTGGCGGTCCGGGCGCTCGCTGGCTGAGAGACGGCGGCCACCGCCATGATGCTTGTTTGCTTTCAATGAAAGCTAGGGGGGCGCGGAGGAGGAGGCGTCGGCGTCGGTGGCGGCGGCGTCGGCGGCGCGGAGGCGAAGGCGGCGGCGGCGGGCGCAGCGAGGAGGGCGAGGCCGGAGGCCGAGAGGGCGGGAGGGAGTAGTGGCCGCCCGTTAGGGCGGCTGAGACGGGCGGCTGAAGTAGTGGCTCTCGGAGGGGGAACAAAGAGCGGCGGCTAAGGCGGCAGAGGAGCGGCGGCAACTGCGCTGCAGCAACGGGCGGGACTGGTATGGTGGTTCCACAGGTCAGACCGCGCTGCACTCACAGGAAGGAGGCGGCGGCAGCGGCGGAGGAAGGCGGCGCACCCCGAGAGGTGAGCGGTGAGCGGTGAGCGAGGCAGGCCCGAGGCCCTGCTGGGGCGCTGCTCTCCGCTCCGGCCGCGCATGGATCCCCCATCGGCTGGGCTCCAGGGCCCCAGAGCGTGCCGGGCTCCGTCGCGAGCAACTTTAGTTTCTTGGGCTGCGGTTCCGCTGCTCCGCAAGCTGGCGGCTGTTGGGGGGGGGCCCTTCGAGGTGCTGCGGTCCCGCCCTGCCCCGGGCCGAGCCTGTGGGTTGGGGGCGTTGATTGACGGCGGCGACGGCGCGCAGTGGGGAGGGGGCCGGCGCCGGGCTCCCGGATCCCAGCTGATCCTGGCTGCGGTAGCCAGAGGAGGCGAGTCCGTGTCCCGGGACTCGTGGCCAAGATGGGTGGCAACTTTTGAGGAGCGCTCTGTGGATGGCGCGCTGCGTGGTGTGGAACTTGGCACTTCGTAGTGGCAATTACTGTCAAGAGAGAAACCAACTGTTTATCCTCTCCCCCCAAAATGTTTTTAAAATTCAGTTTAACGCAGATTTTGTGGGGAGAGGACAGGGTGGATTACAGGTTAAAGAAGCACTTAGCATGCAATGAAGAGATTTATCGTATTGCTAAGGATTCGGAGATTGTACTGCTGGTTTCTTGAAGCAGTTTTCTCTGGTAACCCAAATTACATCCCTCCTTTTTTTCAACACTAATCGTTATTTTCTTTGGAAACTTTTCCGTTGACTCTCTACCTCCTTCACCTTCCTTGAAGAGCTTGCTAACAACACCTGTAGCCCTACTTCTGTTTTTAACCGTTATTGCCATTGACAACATTGTGAATGGTCGTCTCGCTTGACTTTCTTGGATTTGTTGTTACTGTGTTAAGCTGATGTGTTTTAGATAGTCTGCTTGAATTTGAGTTCCATACTTACCTGTTTTCCAGGTGGATTGTCTCATTGTTAGTGCTGAATCTCCTTGCCTACTTGTATCTGGGAATTTAACTTTGACGAGGAAGAGAGTAAACATGAATAACTGAAAAACAAAATAGTGTGTAGTAGCGCTTTGTATTTTTTACAGTATGCTAGAATTTACCACTCCAGAACAGATTTGTGGGCTGTAGGAGTGGACATGGGCCGTTGATCAAAACAGCTTAAAGGTTTTTTTGGGGAATTGCTGTTACGACATTTATCACAGTCTTTATTAAATGTATTTATTGTTTTTGAGACAGGATCTCACTGTGTCGCCCAGGCTGGAGTGCAGTGGAACAGTTCTCAGCTCACTGCAATCTTGGCCTTCTGGGTTCAAGCGATCCTTCTGCCTCACCCTCCTGACTAGCTGGGGCTACAGGCAGATACCACCACGGCTAATTTTTTAATTTTTTTTGTAGAGACAGCGTCTTGCTTTGTTGCCCAGGCTGGTCTCCCAGCTCCGGGGCTCAAGCAGTCTTCCCTCCTTGGCCTCCCAAAGTGCTGCAATTACAGGCATGAGCCAACATGCCCGGCCATCACAGTCTTTAGAATGTGATGACTTTTAGAGTAAAATTTAGAATAAAAGTTGCTTAATATCTTTAGATCTGTGATCTACTCCAGGTGTTTTGTTTTAAATATTTGAACAGCTGCTGATGAGAAAACAGACCTTTCTAGGTGGAGGTGACTTGCCCATGTTATGGTAGTTATGAGGGAAAGGACTGTGTTTGTGTGCATGTGAGAGCACATGAGAGTGTGACCTAATTGCCAGAGGTTTGTTCTTTTGGGAGGGTAGGGGTCGTTTTAATGGTTAGAAGTTATTTAAGGTAGTTGACTCTGGCCACTTCTCAGTAGGTGAACAAGATGTTTAATGAAATGGTCAAAAAAGATTGTTCTTCCTATATGTAAGCAAAAAAAAAAAAAAAAAAGACTATGTGATGGCCAGGCATGGTTGCTCATGCCTGTAATCCCAGCTCTTTGGGAGACTGAGGAAGGATGACTTGAATACAGGAGTTTGAGACCAGCAAGACCCTATCTCAAAAAAATATGAAATAAAATATGTAAAGACTGTGATAACTGTCACAACATAGTGAGACCATGTCTTGATCAGTTTTAAAAATGGTGGCAAGAGAGACCAAAGATTTTCTCTGAAAGTCAATCATTAGATAATTTCCAAAGTGTCTTGATAGTGGTAGTGTAGCTCAAGAGGCTCCTTTTGAATACCTCTTCAATTTGTAGGTATTTTCAGGTTTCTTAAATCTTGTTGGCAAATAGTCCCAGCTACTCGGGAGGCTGAGGCAGGAGAATTGCTTGAACCCAGGAGGTGGAAGTTGCGGTGAGCTGAGATTGTGTTATTGCACTCCAGCCTGGGTAACGAGTGAAACTCTGTCTCAAAAAAAAAAAAAAAAAAAAAAAAAAAAAAGTAAAACTACAATTATTGGGAAATTTCAAACTGTTTTCTTTTGAGCAGACATAAGGTTGGTTTATAGAACTTGGTCCTATGTACAAATATGTAAAGGCATTTTAGGAATGCCCACTGTAGCTGTAGTTTAAAAGTATACATTTTATGCCAGGCATGGTGACTCACCCCTGTAATCCCAGAAATTTGCGAAGCTGAGATGGTTGGATTTCCTGAGGTTAGGAGTTTGAGACCAGCCTAGTGAATATGGTGAAACCCCATCTCTACTAAAAATACAAAATCAGCCAGGTGTGGTAGTGCATGCCTGTAATCCCAGCTATTCCCTAGGCTGAGGCAGGAGAATTGCTTGAACCCAGGAGGTAGAGATTGAAGTGTGAGCCAAGATTGCACCACTGCACTCCAGCCTTGGCGACAGAGTGAAACTCCGTCTCAAAAAAAAGTATGCATTTTGGTTAATGCTTATACGTTTCAGTACCTGTATCTGCCTTCTTATATTCTTTAAAGCATAAACCTTTTTCATAGTATGATAGAAAAGGATTATATATGTAAGGCATATTGTAATAAATGGTTAAGGCGGCTCACAGCTGTATTCTTTGCGACATTAGGGGTGAGGGATCAATATATATGTTCAGCATATTTAGAACCCATTCCCATATGCAAAGTCCACTGGTTTGGGAAGCCCTGCTTTAAAGCATTTATCACTTTGGAATAGTCATAATAGGTTCAGTTAAAAATGTATGTTTTACTGGGATAGCCAAAGACTTGGAGTTCTAGATATCTTTGGCCCACTACTCAGAGTAGTCATTTTACAGCAAAGTATGATTAATAGGCTGGGCACGGTGGCTTATGCCTGTAACCCCAGTACTTTGGAAGCTGAGGCAGTGGATCACCTAAGGCCGGGAGTTGGAGACCAGCCCGACCAACATGGAGAAACCCTGTCTCTACTAAAAATGGAAAATTAGCCGAGCATGGTGGCACATACCTGTAATCCCAGTTAGGAGGTTGAGGCAGGAGAATTGCTTGAACCCAGGAGGCAGATGTTGCGGTGAGATCACGCCATTGCACTCCAGCCTAGGCAACAAGAGTGAAATTCCATCTCAAAAAAAGAAAGAAATGCTGACTAAACTATAAACATACTGTATGCATAGCTGGGGTGCATTAGAGTACAATGGAATGTACCATATTTTGGTATTTGAATGAGTAATTATCGAGAAGGGTAGGGTTAGTTGATGCAAAATGGAGACTTATTTAGGCTTTCACTTTACCCTTCTCTGGTCTTTACCTCTCCTTCATCCATTTATATTTTCTTGGCGACTTAAGTTACACATTAAGGTAGGTACTGGCCACAGTGGGTTTAACACTGAGAATTCAAAGAGAAACGATACTCCAATTTTGTCTTCTGGTCATATATAGGCTTAATAGGTGCACAGAGTGCTGTGGAAGAAGACAATAATGATTAAACTTGTGGAGGGTGTGGAGGTAGTTTACGGAAAATAACCCCGAATAGTAATTTGCCTGACTGAGGAGAGAGAGTCATTTCAAACAGAAGGAACTGTGCATGCACTGAGTTGTCAAGTGTTAGGGGAAGGCTGGTGATAAGGTGTGTTACTGGAACAGTGGGAGTGACTTGAGATGAGCCTGCAAAGGTGTGTCTTGTCTAGATTTTGAAGGACCATGCTTGCTAAGCTAAAAATGAAGTTTATACCTGTATTTTATAGCAGAAGAGAGAGCCAAAATATTTTCAGCAGGGGAACAAGGTGATTTAGAGATCACTTTGGCATCCCTGTGGTGAATAGAGTGGAGGCCCTACAAGTAAAAATCATATTTGAGATAGTGTGGAGTTAATGACTTTGAATCTATTTTTTTTCTTCTTTTTCTTTTCTTTTTTTTTTTTTTTTTTTGAGACGGAGTATCGCTCTGTCACCCAGGCTGGAGTACAGTGGCATAATCTCGGCTCACTGCAACCTTCACTTCCTGGGTTCAAGTGGTTCTCCTGCCTCAGCCTCCTGAGTAGCTGGGATTACAGACGCCTGCCACCACAGCCAGCTAATTTTTTGGTATTTTTAGTAGAGAGGGTTTCACCATTGGCCAGGCTGGTTTCGAACTTCTGATCTCAAGTGATCTATCTGCTTTGGCCTCCCAAAGTGCTGGAATTATAGGTGTGAGCCACCACACCTGGCCTGAATCTGTTTTTAACTTGGATATGGTGTTTCCTGAGTCTATGGTCCTTTTTGTAGTAGGCTTGAGGGCTATGCCCAGTTGCTCTATAATACAGGGTCATTTAAATTCAAGATGTCAGTATGTTTTGGAATAGGTTAAGAGCAGTCAAAACTATGAAAGTCATAAAATGGTACACATGAAGGTTCAGATATGGAGAACACTTGTCTTCTAAGTTAGGCTTAGGCAGACTATAGAACTTAAGCTGGAAAATTCAATCCAGTGCCTACCTGAAATCAAAGCCACCAGACTTAAAAAGTTATCAGTATCCTGATGGTTTGCTAGGGTACGGGCTGTAAACATTTTGTGAAATTTTGGGGGAGGGCAGGCTTCTCTCTAGTAAATTATTGGAATTGAAATAGAGTAGCTTAAGGTCTAAGAAGTCCTCATTCAGCTGTTAATTTATACAGTCAGTTCTGCTGTAAAGCAACATACAGGTTCCTAAAAATCACTACTTTGCAAAATCATGTAGTAGAAATGACGGACAAATGGGATTGGGGTACACATGCTAAAGCGTTGTCAGTGACACATTTGAAAAAGGAACCTGGGCCGGGCGTGGTGGCTCACGCCTGTAATCCCAGCACTTTTTGGGAGGCCGAGGCAGGCGGATCACCTGAGGTTGGGAGTTTGAGACCAGCCTGACCAACATGGAGAAACCCTGTCTTAAAAAAAAAAAAAATCCTTCTCTACTAAAAACTACAAAATTAGCTGGGCATGGTGGCTCAGGCCTGTAACCCAGCTACTTGGGAGGGTGAGGTAGGAGAATTACTTGAACCAGGACGCAGGAGGCAGAGGTTGCAGTGACCCAAAGCCGAGATCATGCCACTGCACTCAAGCCTGGGCTACAGAGTGAGACTCCATCTCAAAAAAAAAAAAAAAAAGAAAGAAAAGAACCTGATAAAAATGACAGAATAGTTTTACACATGTTGAATAGTTAAGGAATATGTAGATACTGTAATGTGGCATTTTGCCTTTTATTTTTATTTATTTTTAAATTATTTTTTTCTGAGAGTATTCCAGGTAAGCATTTTGTCTTGAAGAAGGCCTGGTTTGCTTGTGGAAATGGAAGTCAGAAAGGTTGCAGCTTATGAGTTACTGTGAAGTGGTAGAAGGAGAATTATTAACTTCTAATCTGTTGGAAAGTGGTAACACCAGAAGTGAATGGGTGTGGCTCTTAACACAGAGTGAACTGACTTAGCTGGTAGGTGTTTGAGGTGTGTTTCATGTATTTCTACAAAGTTCAGCTTGGCTGGATGCAAGTTTTTTACCTTCATCTAGTGTTTACATGACAAAATAGCACATAAACAAACAGGAAGTATGCATTGTGCTCAAATTCTCTAATTTGTGTATTAATCACATTGGAACAAATTCTCCTTTCCTTTTCCTTTCTTGACATGGACATGACTCACTCTGTGTCACCCAGGCTGGAGTAATGATGGCTTGTTGCAGCCTTGACCTCCCAGGCTCACGTGAGCCTTCTGAGTAGCTGGTATCACAGGTGTGTGTCACCACACCTGGCTGATTTTTCTTATTTTTAGTAGAGATGAGGTCTCTATATTGCCGTATTTGGTCTCAAACTCCTGGGCTCAAGCAATCCTCCTGCCTTGGCCCCCCATTGTGCCGGGATTATAAGAGCCACTGTACCTGGCCAAATTCATGTTTTCAAAACAAGTGTTACAGATGATTATATTTGTTTAGTACTGTTTTTAAATAGTACTAAAACTCAGTTTCAAAAATACTTGTTGAACAGCCTGTGTGTCAGGTACCATGCTACCTTTGTGGGGCTGACAGTCATTTGTACCAAATAGGTTTATAATGTTGTGGAGAAAGACAAATGAACCAATACAGCACTCATCAGGTTATACAGTAATAAGGAATGCACAAAGCATTTTGGGTATGCTAAGGAAGGAGAAACTTACTCTGCTTGGAAAACCCATGGAGTCATCTCAGAGGTCTTTAAGCTGGATTTTAAAGAACGAGTAGGGATTTGTCAGGTTGAGTAGGACAAGGAGAAGGAACAGCATGTTGGGAACAACTTGGGCTGTGGACCATAGGACACAGGAATGAGAGGGACAGGAAGAGTGGCCAGAAACAGCTTGTAAATGGTTGTAGGCTTTTTCATTAAGTGTTGGGATTTCCTCCTGTATATGACCGAAATCCAGTGAGAGTTTAGGTGGATGGTGTGAGCAAATGGTGCATGTAACATGCTTTTTCAGGAGGCACATAATGAAAATGTGGAAGGTGGATTAAAGGAGTCACAGTTCATTTACGTCTTCTGAGAGCTCAAGTACATCAGCTTAGGGGATAGAAAAGCATAGGATACCAGAATTAGGTACAGACAAGCCATGAGCTGTAAAAATAGGGAAGAACGAGTATGATTCAGATGTTGTTTAACTTGGAGAACTGCTGGTAAAATTTAACTTGGGAAATAGAACAGATTTGGACAAGGAAAGTAGAATAGTTTGAATTTTGATCTTGATAAGTTTGACACACCTGTTGATATTTAGGTAAATATGTCTAACAGGTATCTGGACCAGAGCGTGATTGGGGGTTAGTAGATTTGGTCATTGTATAGTTGGCATTGGAAGTTAGGGGATTACTCAGGAAGAGTGTGTGAACAAATGTTTTTTACCTTTTTGGCAGAGGTAAGATCCCCATTTGAGAATTGGTTGAGAATTATGGACTCTGCTGAAGAGAATGAAAGTATGCACATACACAAGTGTGAAACTTAACTCATGGACCACAAGAGGAGAGGACTAAGGGAACCCTAAGGAACAACTAACATTTCGTTCTGGACAGGATTAAAATGGTTAAAGAGATAAGGGCAGAACAGGAGAGAGTAATGTCACAGATGCCAAGAGAGGTCATAGTGCCAAGAAACGGAGTTTTCAGTAGTGATCATTGTGCCCAGGTTTAGGGTGGGATGAGGAGATCTGGAAATGCATTGATAGGATTTGGCAGGTTGGGGAATGAAAGCAGGGAAAATTTTGATGGGACCAGCGGATATGTAAGTCAGACTGTAGATTGGGCTGAGGAGCCAATGGGAGATTAAGATGAAGGTTATAGACTACTATTTGGAAAAATTTAACTAGAAGAGAAGGGAAGAAGGGTAGTAATTTAAAGAGGAGACAGGGTTGAGAGAAGTTAGGCACCTGTGTTAGTCACCAGCTTTGTTTCCTTAAGTCCAAAAGTTAGCAAATAAATTTCTGACATATATTGCATGTATGTTTTTCAAATGTTCCCCTGATCTATTTATTAGTTGAAATGATTGTATTTTTATTTGGTCACAAAATTGTTTTGCCTGTGGAATTTTATGTGATTTCAAAAACAATAAAAAAATTATTCCTCATTAGAGGTAGAGATTATCTGCTGTAAAATTATAATATTACGATCTTTTTTTTTTTTTTTTTTTTTTTGAGATGGAGTCTTACACTTTTGCCCAGGCTGGAGTGCAATGGTGCAATCAGGGCTCACTGCAACCTCTGCCTCCCAGGTTCACGCGATTCTCCTGCCTCAGCCTCCCAAGTAACTGGGATTACAGGCACATACCACCACCCCCAGTTAATTTTTTTTTTATTTTTTTATTTTTTAGTTGAGACAGGGTTTCATTATGTCAGTCAGACTGATCTCGAACTCCTGACCTCGTGATCAGCGCGCGCCTCAGCCTCCCAAAGTGCTGGGATTACAGGCATGAATCACTGCGCTCAGCTAATATTACAGTCTTCAGCCTTTAGTTACCAGAAGAAGATTTGCTTTCATATGCCCTGTGCTAGGTTTGCACTTGCGTTGTGCTTCGTTGCCCAAACTTTGATTAAATATTTGATGCGGTTTTAAGTGTAAAATAGTAGGAAAGAGAGAATCATTAGACATGGTCATTTTCTTTCCAAGTTATTACCACAAACACGTGGAGACTAAATAAAACAAATTATCCAGTGGCTCCATATATCCAAATACAGAGTATTATTGGTGATTCTTTAGGTACATTGAGTGGTTAAATATAGTTTTACTAGGCAGATTTTGATTATAGGGAGATAGATGTATTAGTTTTCTAATTAAAGACTAAACAGATGAAAATATGACTTCACTAAATTAAATCAAAAATTTTATTGCACTCAGCATTTTGGGAGGCAAATTTTTTTCTTCTATAAGATTATTGTTAAGTAAACACTTCAGCATCATAAAACAATGATGAAGCTAATTTCCTTTGTTAATCTAAAACTACAACAATGAAAACTGTAGTTCATTTGAGACTAAAGAATTGTCATTTGGTTTTTAGTTTTATGGAAACTACATAAACTCAAGGATTTAGGGGTTTGTAACCACTGAAGAAAATAGTATTGAATGCTAGTGGTGCAGTGGGCTCTGCCTCTCTACATGTATCTCATTTAATCCTCACATCAAAATTGTGATGTGTAGATATCACCAATTTATAAGTGAGGAAATTTAAGCATTAAAGATGATTATAAGCCCATCATTTCAAGCCAGGACTTGATACAGGTCTGACTCCAGTTTGTATTCTTCTTCTTCTTTTTTTTTTTTTTTTTTTTTGAGACGGAGTTTTCACTCTTGTCTCTTGTTGTCCAGGCTGGAGTGCGCTGGTGTGATATCGGCTCACTGCAACCTCTGCCTCCTGAGTTCAAGCAGTTCTCCAGCCTCAGCCTTTCGAGTAATTGGTATTACAGGTGCGTGCCACCACGCTAGGTTAATTTTTTGTTTTTTTTTTTAGTAGAGATGGGGTTTCGCTATGTTGGCCAGGCTGGTCTCAAACTCCTGACCTCAAGTGGTCTACCCACCACAGCCTCCCAAAATGCTAGGATTACAGGCATGAGCCACCATGCCCGACTCCAGTTTGTATTCTTACCGACACTGTGCCCTACTTCCTTTTTCCTCTTGACAGGCTCCCAGGGTATTATGACTTGGAATGGTCCTTTGAGGTTAATTTGATAATACAGGAAGACGCAGTTATTGCCCCAAATTTATAACCACTTATCCTAGTAGTTGATCATGTTGACGTAATAGAACTAAGCGACAGAATCTTTGTTAATATTTGTGATTCTCTTTTTGGTTATGGATCAAAAACCTCCTGAGAGTCCACATAAGATTACTCTTCATGCTAGTCAAAAATTCAGTTATAAAGCATTTCATTATTTTGGAAAAGGCAGTCTGTTATACATTTGTAGTCAAAAAGCAGTGTGTAGTGTTCACATTTTCTGAAACATTATCAGTGGCCTTAGAGTAAGATTTTAGTATTGTTAAAAGCTTCTTGATGCTTTGTAAGGTCGACATTTTATGAATAATTTTCTTTCTTAGTTTTTTTTTTTTTTTCCTTCTGAAGCACTGTGGTTTGTATTTTTTATTTTTGTTTTTTGAGACCGAATCTCACTCTTTTCGCTAGGCTGGAGTGCAGTGGCGCAATCTCAACTCACTGCAACCTCTGACTCCCTGGTTCAAGTGATTCTCCTGCCTCAGCCCCCCGAGTAGGTAGCTGGGATTGCAGGCACATGGCATCACGCCCAGCTAATTTTTGTGCTTTTGGTAGAGACGGGGTTTTACCATGTTGGGAAGGATGGTCTTGATCTCCTGACCTCGTGATCCCGCCAGCTTGGCCTCCCAAAGTGCTGGGATTACAACTGTGAGCCACTGCACCTGGCTTCTTTCTTAGTTTTAAGGGGAAAAGACTAGTGGTTCAAAGCTGATTGCAGATACATTACAACTTCCCAAGTCATTGTGTATCTGAGTTAGCAGCTAGAATAAATATTGAATGGCTCAAAAGACCAAAATTCCCAGTAGATGGTAGTACTTAGAATATTATGATTCATTGTAAGGTGAGGGGCAGTAAATAGATTTTGGAAAGTCTGGCAAAAGGTAAGAAAAATGCAAAGATTCATGTTGGCATAAATGTTAGGGTACTGAAGCTATAAATGAAATGGTGGCTGCTTGTCTCTCACTAAGAACAGATTTAGGATTGATGACTTCCCCACTCTTTACCTTTTTAATCTTGGTGAGATTTTTACAACACAAATCATAGTTTTGACTTAATACCTTACATATTAATATGCAGAATTTAAATAGAGATTTGCAAAACAGTGAGACAGAGTCACCCTTATCACTAAATTTTATTTGTTTTTAAAAATAGTTTTCATAAAAGTGTCATTTAACATGATAGGTTTATTACTGTTACTGAGTTCATAAATATTTTTAAAGTTCTCAGTTCTGGCCGGGCGCGGTGGCTCACACCTGTAATCCTAGCACTTTGGGAGGCCGAGGTGGGTGGATCACCTGAGGTCAGGAGTTCAAGACCAGCCTGGCCATCATGGTGAAACCCTATCTTTAAAAAAAAAAAAAAAAAAGTTCTCAGTTCTGATTTGATTCTTATTTATTCTTCTTATTTTATTTATTTATTTATTTAGAGATGAAGTTTCACTCTTGTTACCCAGGCTGGAGTGCAATGGTGCGATCTCGGCTCACCACAACCTCTGCCTCCTGGGTTCAAGCAATTTTCCTGCCTCAGCCTCCCAAGTAGCTGGGACTACAGGTGTGCACCACCATGACCAGCTAATATTTTTTGTATTGTTAGTAGAGGCCGGGTTTCACCATGTTGACCAGGATGGTCTCGATCTCTTGACCTCGTGATCCACCTGCCTCGGCCTCCCAAAGTGCTGGGATTATAGGCGTGAGCCACCACACCTGGCCTCTTATTTATTATTGATAGCTATAACATATCAGTGAAAGCTCTAAGGTACTAGTTAATTTTTATTTTTTATGTTTTTTTTGAGACGGAGTCTTGCTCTGTCACCAGGCTGGAGTGCAGTGGCATGATCTCAGCTTACTGCAGCCTCTGACTCCCAGGTTCAAGCGAGCCTCCTGCCTCAACCTCTCGAGTAGCTGGGATTACAGGCATGCACCACCACACCCAGCTAAGGGTTTCTCCATGTTGTTCAGGCTGGTCTTGAAGTCCCGACCTCAGGTGATCCACCTGCCTCAGCCTCCCAAAGTGCTGGGATTGCAGGCATAAGCCACTGTGCCCAGCTTGGTACTAGTTAATTTTTAAGAGTGCGAAAGGGTTCTGAGATGGTAGTGTTTTGAGATCTGCTAAGTGTATTGTGGAGGGTTTGGGACTGTAGAGTATAGATGAGGAGGTTAATTTGGGAAAGATAATGCATCTTAGAAATAAACAAGGGGCTCATGATCCTGCCACATAATATCTGGATATAATGAACAGAAGACCTTGGTTTTGTAAGTGATAGAGTTCTTGAGAATGAGGCTGCAGTAGAATAGAAAGACTTTAGCTTTGCAGTTAGGTTGTCCCTGGTTCAAATCCCAGCTCTACAACTCAGTTACTAGGAGTGTGCAATCTTGGGCAAATTATGTAAACTCTGGGTCTCAGTTTCCTCTTCTATAGAATGAAGGTAGAATCAGCCTCGTGGGTTGCTGTGAGAATTAAGGTCATACAGGTAAATTATTGTATAGTAGTTGAAAGCACAAACTTCTGTCAGACTTGGGTTAAAATAACAGTTGTGCCATTTACTATCCCTGTGACCTCAGGAAAGTTACTTATTCTCTAGATCTTCTTTCTTTATTTAAGGATTATAATAGTGTCTGCTTAAAAGAGTACTGAGGGTTAAATGAGATAAAACATGTTAAGTGCTGAATAGATCCGGTGGGTAATGAGTGCTCACAGAATAGTTGGCTGCTGTATGCCTACTGCAGTACATGGCAGATAGGTGCACAACACACTTTTGCCATTACAACTCTCTGTTGGATGTTTGCTCTTATCTTGCTATAGTATGTCACAAGATAGAGTTTATTTATTTATTTTAAAGATGGGGTTTCACCGTGATGGCCAGGCTGGTGAACTCCTGACCTGGCCAGGCTGGTGACTCCTTAAACTCCTGACCTCAGGTGATCAACCCACCTCAGCCTCCCAAAGTGCTAGGATTACAGGCGTGAGCCACCACGCCCGGCCAAGATAGAGTTTATATAGTTTAACCTTGAAGTTTGTCCCCTTGCTTCTTATCTCAGGCTATCCCAGAACCAGTATTATTAGTTTCCTTGGATATGGAAGTCCTTTCTGTCTGTTTTCTCTAGATTTTGCCTTTTAGATAATTTTTCTTATTCCTAGTGAGATAGGCTCAGCTTTTAAGGCTTCTTTTGCACTCTTACAAAATGTTTGCTTTTATACCATCATGGCTTCTCCATTTGAATTCATATAGGCATTACCTGAATATTTGCTGAGCTCTGGAGTTATAACAATACTTAGAATGTAAGTGCAAGGAGTCTGTATTATAAAAGGTGAGATGAAAAAAATATTAAGGCAGGGTTAATGAATACAACAGTAGACCTTTTCAAGGTTTAACATAGCTCACAGCTGGAAACAGTAAACTTCTGTGGGAGTGATATGGAAGAAGGTTGTAATGGACCTTTTGAAGTTGAATGTCTGAGTTGGCGTTTGAAAGATGACTAGGGGCCTTATAGTGTCTGGGGCATTTCAGGCAGAAGCAATAGCATTGCTAAGGCATAAAGGTTTGTGAGGAGTAAGTGGGAATTAGGGAGATCTGAGATGATCCTAGGGAAGTATAAAGAGATCAGGTCAAATTCAACTTACTTGTTTTGTAAATGATCCTGGATTTCCTATTTCCAAGGGTATTGAGATGAACAAGATACAGTTTTAGGGGCCCAGTGAGGTGGCTCACGCCTGGAATCCTAACCCTTTGGGAGGCCCAGATGGGCAGATTACCTCAGGTCAGGAGTTTGAGACCAGCCTGGCCAACAAAGTGAAACCACATCTCTACTAAAATACAAAAAATTAGCTGGGCATGGTGGTGTGTGACTGTAATCCCAACTACTTGGGAGGCTGAGGCAGGAGAATGGCTTGAACCTGGGAGGCGGAGTAAGCCAAGATCGCGCCACTGCACTCCAGCCTGGGTGACAGAGTGAGATTCTGTCTCAAAAAAAAAAAAAAAAAAAAAAGCTGGGTATGGTGGGCTGTACCTGTAGTTTCAGCTACTTGGGGGCTGAGATGGGAGGATCACTTGAATCTGGGAAGGTTGATGCTGCAGTGAGCCATGATTGTGCTACTGCACTCCAGCCTGGGCAACAGAGTGAGACCCCCTATCTGGAAAAAAAAATTTTTTTAAACGATTTTAAAATTTTTAAAAAAATTGGCCGGGTGCCGTGGCTCACGCCTGTAATCCCAGCACTTTGAGAGACTGAGGTGGGTGGATCACCTGAGATCAGGAGTTTGAGACCAGTATGACCAACATGGCGAAACCCCATCTCTTGAAGAAAAACAAAAAATAAAAAATAAAAAAATAAAAAATTGTTTTTGAGAGACAGGGTCTCTGTTGCCCAGGCTGGCCTTGAACTCCTGGGCTCAAGCAGTCCTCCCACCTCAGCTTCCTGAATAACTGGGATTACAGGCATGTGCTGTTGCTCCTGGCTCCGTTTTAACATATCACTATTTTCCTCCTCCTCTTTCCTCCAGGAGTATGGCTTAGAACTCATTTCTCTTAATCTGTTTTGAAATTTGTAGACTTTGATTCAGCTCTCTGCTCACTGGAATGTGTGAAATAATGAGGATCTTTGGAAAGATGAGTTATATATTGTGTGTGGGCTTTTTCGTTTTGTTTTGTTTTGTTTTGTTTTGTTTTGTTTTTGAGACAGTCTCACTCTGTCTTCCAGGCCGGAGTGCAGTGGTGCTAACTTGGTTAACTGCAACCTCCACCTCCCAGGTTTAAGCAATGCTCCTGCCTCAGCCTCCTAAGTAGCTGGAACTACAGGTGCATGCCACCACTCCCAGCTAATTTTTGTATTTTTAATAGAGACAGGGTTTCTCTATGTTGGCCAGGCTGGTTTCAAACTCCTAACCTCAGGTGATCCACCTGCCTCAGCGTCCCAAAGTACTGGGGTTATAGGTGTGAGCCTCCGTGCCTGGCTCTTAAATTGCATTTTAGTCTATTTCTGAAAGCTATGAATTTCAGAATGGTCTTTGAAGAATACTCAGCAAAACTCTGCATTACTGTTCAGTCTAATCTTGCTTTGTGTAAGGTGTTCATGGTTCTGATTTTGTGAAAAAACAGCTTGTGAGCTGGTGATCTGCCCGCCTCGGCCTCTGAAAGTGCTGGGACTGCACCCAGCCTTCTTTATTTTTATTTTTTGTAGAGATGGGTCTCCCTATGTTGCCCAGGCTGGTTTTGAAATCTCTGGCCCAAATGATCCTCCCACCTCGGCCTCCAAATGTCCTGGAATTAACAGGTTTGAGATATGCCATATGGCTGAAACTTCCTGATTTTATCATCAGAAGTCTGCTTCACTGTAATCTTAGCACTTTGGGAGGCCAAGGTTGATGGATCACGAGGTCAGGAGTTTGAGAACAGTCTGACCAACATGGTGAAACCCTGTCTCTACAGAAAAACACAAAAATTAGCCAGGCATGGTGGTGGGCACTTGTAATCCCAGCTACTCGGGAGGCTGAGGGAGGAGAAGCATTTGAAACTGGAAGGCGGAGGTTGCAGTGAGCTGAGATCACGCCATTGCACTCCAGCCTGGGCGAAAGAGCGAAACTCCATCTCAAAAAAAATGAAGTCTGCTTCACAAAGAGCTTGTTTTACTGAATTTTGCCATGTAATTAGAACTTGGCTTTAGGAAGAATAAGTGGTATTTAGGTTAGTTGTAATCCTAAAACCGTAAGTACCGATTAGAAGAGGCCATTGTAATGGCTGAGGAAATGAAAATTAAAGTCCTAAATTAGAGTGGTGGTAGTAAAAATAATAGAGTTGTAGTGTGGGTGTATGGTTGTGAGATTTTTGTTTGCTTCTCGGTTGCTTAAGCTGTAAGGTCATGCATTTCTTATTTATTCTTTATTCCTAGTACCTGGCAGAGTGCTTGGCACGTAGTAGGTGCTCAATAAATATTTGTTGAAAAATGATTCTGTAGAGAAAGCTTCCTTAAAAAGCATGGTTCTGTGTTGAATTGCTTTTGGATTTTTCTTCTATGAAAACCTCATTTTGGTTGTGAAGGAAAAAAAATCGACCAGTACATTAGTGTAATTTGCTAGGCATTACACAAGATATTGGGAGACACAAACTGGAGATGACATGCTGTGGTAAACATATGGTGTGCATGCAGAGTAGGGAGTACTGAACTTGTTCCTGTGTTGAGGAGGGCTTACCAGGGGTTGTAACGTGTCATCTGAGTTCCTGTGAAGAGAAAGTAGGAGTTGAGGATGAAGGTTGTCTTTGGTAAAGAGATTAGCATGTATTGAAAGACTTATGTCTTAAGCTGGGCGCGGTGGGTCAGATCTGTAAACCCAGCACTTTGGGAGGCCGAGGTAGGAGGATCCCTTGAGGCCAGGAGTTCCAGACTAGCCTGGGCAACATAGCGATGCCCCATCTCTACAAAAAAATACAAAATGTTAGCTGGGTGTGGTGGTGCTTGAGCCCAGGAGCCTGTGATTGTACCACTGGACTCTAGCCTAGGTGACAGAGTGAGACCTTGTCTCAAAAAATGTCTTAGAACTAGGTTTCCTCTAATTAGGACATTATTGGGTAGGATATGTCAGAGTGGCTGGAGACAAGTGAGAAACTAGTTAGCTAAGTTGAGGTATTAGAGGACTTTGAGGTTTGGACTTTATGTAGGCAGGCAGACAGGCAGGGCCATCTTAAGGTTTTTTTTTTTTTTTTTTTTTAAGATGGGGTTTCACCATGATGGCCAGGCTGGTCTTGAACTCCTGACCTCAGGTGATCAACCCACCCCAGCCTCCCAAAGTGCTAGGATTGCAGGCATGAGCCACAGCACCCGGCCCATCTTAAGTTTTAACAGGAGAGTGGCATGAGCAGGTGCATATGAGGAAGGTAATCAATGGCAGTGTAGGGAGGTTGTGTAATAGTTGAAATTGAGAAATGAGGAGGGTTTGTATTAACTTCAGTGGAAGTACATTGGCATGAAGGTTACTGTCACTGCCTTTTCAAATGTGTCCTAACTTACGATTGCTCTAAGGAGCCTGATTACTCAAAAGGTCTTTCTGCACATTAGTTTATTTGTTTCTGCTTGTCTCCCTTCTTTTCCTCTGTTGCTCTTTTTTTTTTTTCTCCTTTATGGCTGGGAAAAGAAGTAAAGCACAAAGAATGGAGAAAAAGAAAATGTAAAAAGCACAGTAAAAGAAAAGAGAAATGTCAGATTCAAGATTAAAAAAAAAATTTTTTTTGAGACCAGGGTCTCACTCTGTCACACAGGCTGGAGGAACAGTGGCTTGATCTCATCTCACTGCAACCTCCGCTTCCTGGGCTCAAGCCATCCTCCCACCTCAGCCTCCCAAGTAGCTGAGACTATAGGCACACACCACCACGCCTGGCTAATTTTTATAGAGACAGGATCTTCCATGTTGCCCAGGTTGGTCTGAAATTCCTGGGCTTGGAGTGATTGGCCTGTCCAGGCCTCCCAAAGTGCTGGGGAAACTTAGGACTTTTTTTTTTTGAGCTGGACTCTTGCTCTGTCACCAGGGAGGTGTGCAGTGGCATGATTTCGGCTCACTGCAATCTCCGCCCCCTGGATTCAAGCCATTCTTCTGCTTCAGCCTCCCGAGTAGCTGGGATTACAGGTGCACTCCACCACGCCCAGTTAATTTTTGTATTTTTGGTAGAAACAGGGTTTCACCATGTTGGCCAGGATGCTCTCAGTCTCTTGACCTCGTGAGTGATACACCCGCTTCAGCCTCCTGAAATGCTGTGATTACAGGTGTGAGCCACCACACCCGGCCCCAAAGTGCTGGGAAAATTCAGGATTTTATCTTGCCAATTAAGATTGCCTGTAATTCAGTCTCATTTCCTTTGAAGATCTGGCCAACTAAAATAAATAGTTTAATGTCTGAGAGCCTTTTAACAAAAAACCACATTTTTCTACCTGGTCAAAGTAATATCACACAAATCATTAATGTAGACATGAACTAGGTATTAAATGTCTTCACTGATTGTCCATATCTTTTTTTTTATGGCTGACTTGTAGGTCCCATGTAGGGACCATTCATTGCATCTGATTATATTCCTTAATTCTCTTCAAATCTAGAATAGTGCTGACATCATCAGTTTGTTGAAGGCAACAGACCAATTTATTTACCTGCAGAAAGTCCTACATTCTAATTTTGTCTGATTGCTCCTTTGATGTTATTTGGCCAGTTCCTCTAGTTTTCAAATAGAGGTGTAAACATGACTGATGTGTATTTCATTCTGCATCTCATCAACAGACCCCAATATCTGGTTCTTCCCCCCATAGTGTTGGTAAGATTGGTGAAGTGGGTAATGATTTATTCTTCCATTAAATGTTTTCTACCTTAGGATTAGAAAGTAATCTATGTAAAATCTGTGTAGTGGCGCTTTTTATCATTCCATTAATGCCATTATTCATCTAATCCTTTTAACCCAGTATAATCCTTTTTTTTTTTTTTTTTTTTTTTTTGCCTAGGGGTTTCACTCCTGTCACCCAGACTGGAGTGCAGTGGTGTGATCACTGTCCACTGTAGCCCTGACTTGCCTGGCTCAGGTGATTCTCCCATCTCAGCCTCCCAGGTAGCTGGGACGTACCACCATGCCCAGCTAATTTTTGTATTTTTAGTAGAGATGAGGTTTCGCCATATTTCCCAGCTGATCTTGGACTCATGGGCTCAAGCTGTCTGCTCACCTTAGCCTCCCAAAGTGCTGGGATTACAAGCATGAGCCACTGCATTTTTTTTTTACTGTTTTTATAATCCTTGAATAATGTTGATTAGGAATTATGGTGCTTTAAAAATATTAGCTATCATTCTTTTTTTTTTTTTTTTTTGAGACAGAGTTTTGCTCTGTCGCCAGGCACCAGGCTGGAGTGCAGTTGTGTGATCTCGGCTCACTCTGCCTCCCGGGTTCAAGCACTTCTCCTGCCTCAGCCTCCTGAGTAGCTAGGACTACAGGCATGCGCCAACACGCCCAGCTAATTTTTGTATTTTTTAGTAGAGATGGGGTTTCACCATGTTGGCCGGGTTGGTCTTGATCTCTTGACCTTGTGATCCACCCGCCTCAGCCTCCCAAAGTGCTAGGATTACAGGCATGAGCCAGTGTGCTCCGTTAGCTATCATTCTTTTGTAAAGTAGGGCTTTTCTTAAACTGACGAGCTGTTTGATTACTCTGAATCCAGTTCCTGCTGAGGCATAACCACTTAAATCTTTCTTTTTAGTTACCCATCTCTATAGTGTAATAGCTGCCTCAAATAGTGTCTCGTTTGCAGCTGATTACGCTGTCTCTTCCCCAATCTCCCCCTCCTTGTCTTTATTTCTTTAGTAGTTTCATCTTTTACATCACTGCCAGCTGTTTTTCTGCAGCACCAAAAGCATTATGTTACCTCTCTTTTGTTTTGGCTTTCTTTTTTGAGGTTCTTATAATTTGTATTGATTCAGTGTGTTTTATTCCATTGTAACTATGATTCTTACTGTTCAAATGTCACAGTTTGTCCTATGAGGACCCCTTCTAGCTGTCTTCTGTATCATGTTGACATGATTACTCCGTTAGACTTAGCATTTTGGCACTGAAAGATGTCCTAGGATCATTTTACACATTTCCTGCCCCTGTCTTGTAATTGGCCATTTCACAAAGAACTTTGCTTCTTGGTATTAGAGCTAGAAATTGAAAATTTAGAAATGCCATTATTTCAGAAGTAATATTGCTTCTACAACACTTCAGTAGATAGAAATAAATTAAATAATGAGTTTATATTCATATTCTCAAGCCAGTTTTAGTATTTGTGTGTGTGGTGAGGGGGAGTTGATGAGGGGAGGGAGAGACAAGGTCTCACTCTCACCCAGGCTGGAGTGCAGTGGTGTGATCATAGCTCACTGTAGCCTCAACCTCCCAGGCTCAGGCAGTCCTTCTGCCTCTACAGGCGTGTGCCACCACACCTGGCTGATTTCTTTTTATGTTTTGTAGAGATGAGGAGTCTCCGTTTGTTGCCCAGACTGGTCTCAAACTTCTGGGCTCAAGCAGTCCTCCTGCCTTGGCCTCCCAAAGTGCTGGGATTACTAGTGTGAGCCTGGCCAGTGTCTCCATTTAATTTCCTTGATTTATATACACTCTCTTTCTCTGACAACCTTGGTTCCTTTTAGTTTAATTTAGTTGTTTAAAAAAATTTTTTTTGTAAAGACAAGGTCTCACCATGTTGCCCAGGCTGGTTTCAAACTCCTGGGCTCAAGTGATCCGCCTGTCTTGGCCCACCAAAGTTCTGGGATTACAGGCGTGAGCCACCTCGCCCAGGTTATCTTTGGTTCCTAAGGTGAAGCTAAAATGAACTTCTGAGAGACCAACTTTCCAGTGTTTATTCAGGAATAGTAGAGGATTGTCATCAGGGACATATGTGCTTTAAGGGATTGTAGGTACATCCAAGGAGGTTGGGTTAAGGGGAAACTTTTAAAGACTCACCGCAACCTCTGCCTCCTGGGTTCGGGCAATTCTCCTGCCCCAGCCTCCTGAGTAGCTGGGATTACAGGCACGCGCCACCACGTCCAGCTGATTTTTGTATTTTTAGTAGAGACGGGGTTTCATCATGTTGACCAGGATGGTCTCGATCTCTTGACCTCGTGATCCACCCGCCTCGGCCTCCCAAAGTGCTGGGATTACAGGCGTGAGCCACCGTGCCCGGCCGAGTATAGAATATTTTTTAGTTTAGGTGAAATTTACATAAAATGCAATATGCATGTAGACTGTAAATGTATAATTTAAAACTTGATAAATATATATACCCATATAAACCATATACCTATTAATATAGTTAATATTTCCATAACTCACTATAGGGGCAAAATGTTCTGATTTTTATCTACACAAATTCGTATAAATGGAATCTCTTAGGTCTCTTAATGTTTGCGATTTATTCATATTTGTGTGTGTCAGTTCATCAATTCATTTTTAATTGATCAGTAGTATTTAGTGTTGATATGTTAAAATTTTATTATCTATTTACTTTTTTTTTTCTTTTGAGAATAATCTTGCTGTGTTGCCCAGCTGGAATGCAGTGGCTCAAACTTGGCTCAACACAACCTCTGCCTCCTGGGTTCAAGTGATTCTCCAATTCTCCTGCCTCACCTGCCTCCCCTTTTCCCCCCCAGTAGCTGGAATTATGGGCGTGTGCCACCACACCCAGCTAATTTTTGTGGTATTAGTAGAGACAGCATTTCACCATGTTAGCCAGGCTGGTCTTGAACTCCTGACCTCAAGTGATCTGCCCACCTTGGCCTCCCAAAGTGCTGGTATTATAGGTGTGGGCCACCACATCCAGCCTATCCGTTTACTGTTAATGAACATTTAGGTTTTTAGTTTTTGGCAATTATGAATAAAGTTGTTATGAATGTTTATATTGTCAGCCTGAAATAATAGAAAGGATCATAATCCAGTTTCAAAGAGTTTATTTAAGTGGAAATCTGGGAATGACCATCTGGGAAACATGGACTCTAGAGCACTGGGATCTGGGCTTCAAAGTTAAAAGTTAAGGTCCTGGACCAGGCACGGTGGCTCACACCTGTAATCCCAGCACTTTGGGAGGCCGAGGCGGGCGGATCACGAGGGCAAGAGATCGAGACCATCCTGGCCAACACGGTGAAACCCCGTCCGTACTAAACATACAAAAATTAGCTGGGCATGGTGGTGTGTGCATATAATCCCAGTTACTCAGGAGACTGAGACAGGAGAATCGCTTGAACCAGAGAGTCGGAGGTTGCAGTGAGCCAAGATCATGCCACTGCACTCCAGCCTGGTGACAGAGTGAGACTCCGTCTCAAAAAAAAAAAAAGAAAAGAAAAAAGTTAAGGTCCTGCTTATGTAGGCAGAAAAAAGACGTTTAATAGGATTACAACATTTTCTTGGCAAGGTTGGTTTATGAGTTACAACAGTTTAATGAGTAACAGATTATTTTCTTTTCCATATAGCTTTTTCTTTTTTTTCCCTTTTTTTTCTTTTTTTTTAAGATGGGGTTTCACCATTATGGCCAGGTTGGTCTTGAACTCCTGACCTCAGGTGATCCACCCACCTCGCCCCGCCAGCTTTTTTTTTTTCTTTACCAGTGTGTGTTTAACGTTCCGTCTGTTTTTTTTTTTTTTGGAGGCGAAGTCTTACTCTGTTGCCCAGGCTGGAGTGCAGTGGTGCAGTCTTGGCTCATTGCAACCTCCACCTCCTGGGTTCAAGCAATTCTGCCTTAGCCTCCTGAGTAACTGCAGACTACAGGCATACGCTGCCAGACCCAGCTAATTTTTTGTATTTTAGTAGAGACAGGGTTTCACCATTTTGCCTTGGCTGGTCACGAACTCCTGAGCTCAGGCAGTCCACCCACCTTGGCCTCCCAAAGTGCTAGGATTACAGGTGTGAGCCACCGTGCCTAGCCACATTCCATCTTAAACAATGTGGTAGTCGTGAAATCTTTTTGTGAGAGAGGAAAGAGGGAAATTAATCTGTAATGAATATCAACAGTTAAGAGGAAGAGGGAAGACATCTTCCCTGGCACTGGTTAGTCATTTACAACATTTTACAGAACATTGTAGGTAAGAAATAAGGTTAATTTATAATCAGAGAACCAAAAGTTACAGCTGCCTAGGTTACAGTTGCCTGCTTAAGTGACTCAGGTCTCATAATCACATTCTCTTAAGGCTCAAAATATTTAACAAGCTCCAACAGTTTAGATTTTAAATTACTTATTTTCACAATATATGTATCTTTTTGGGTATGTGTATTTTCATTCTTTTGGATAAATACTGAAAGATATATATGCTGAGTTACAGGTTGAGTATTTTTTTTTTTTTTAATAATTTCAACTTTTAGATGTGGGGGTATGTGTGCAGCTTTGTTACATGGGTATATTGTGTGACATTGAGGTTTGGGACATGAATGATCCTATCACACAGGTAGTGTCCATAGGTAGATTTTCAGCCCTTACACTCCTTCCCCTCTTCTCCCTCTAATAGTCCCTAGTGTTTATTGTTCCCATCTTTATGTCTGTGTGTACCCAGTGTTTAGCTCCCACTTACACAGTATTTGATTTTCTTCTCCTACATTAATTCGCTTAGGATAATAACCTCCAGGTACATCCATGCTGCTGCAAAAGATATGATTTAATTCTTTTTCGTGGCCATGTAGTATTTCATGATATATATGTGCTACATTTTCTTTTTCTTTTCTTTTTTTCTCCCCCCACTTCTTTCTTTTGTTTTCTTTTCTTTTTTCTTCCCTCCCTCCCTCTCTCTCTCTCTTTTTCTTTTCTTCTTTTCTCTCCCTCTCTCCCTCTGTAGCACAGGCTGGAGTGCAGTGGCACCATCTAGGCTCACTGCAACCTCCATCTCCTGGGTTCAAGTGATTCTCCTGCCTCAGCCCCCCAAAAAGAAACTGGGACAAATTTTTTTGTATTTTTAGTAGAGATGGGGTTTCACCATATCAGCCAGGCTGGTCTGGAGCTCCCGACCTTGCGTTCCGCCTGCCTCTGCCTTCCAAGGTGCTGGGATTACAGGCGTGAGACACTGCGCCCGGTCCACTACATTTTCTTTATCTAGCCCACTGTTGATGGCAGCTGGGTTGATTTCATGTCTTTGCTATTACTTTGCTGCATTAAACATATGAATACATGTACCTTTTTTGTGGAAAGATTTATTTTCTTTTGGGTATATGCCCAGTAATGGAATTGCTGGTCAAATGGTAGTTCTTTTTTTTTCTTCTTTTTCTTTGTTTTTCCTTGCAGATTCATCAGGATTTTTTTTTTTTTTTTTTTTTTAAGAGACAGGGTTTTGCTATTTTGCCTAGGCTGGAGTGCAGTGGCTATTCACAGGCACGATCCCACTACTGATCAGCACGGGAATTTTAACCTGCTTCATTTCCAACCTGGGCTGGTTCACCCGTCCTTAGGCAACCTGGTGGTCCCCCGCTCCTGGGAGGTCACCATATTGATGCCAAACTTAGTGAGGACACCTGATTGGCATAGTGCACTACAGCCCAGAACTGGGCCCAAGCGATCCTCCCACCTCAGCCTCTCTAGTAGCTGAGATTACAGGCACATGCCACTGTGCCCAGCAGGATTTTTTTAAAATTCATTTTTATCTATCTGTTTATTTATTTATTTATTGAGACAGGGTTTCACTCTGTCACCCACGCTGTAGTGCAGTGGTGTGATCTCAGCTCACTGCAAACTCCACCTCCTAGGCTCACATGATCCTCCCACCTCAGCCTCCCGAGTAGCTGGGACCACAGGTACATGCCACCATACTGGCTAATTTTTGTATTTTTTTTTGTAGAGACAGTGCTTTGCCTTGTTAACCAGGCTGGTCTCGAATTCTTGGGCTCAGGTGATCTGCCTGCCTCAGCCTCCCAAGGTTCTGGGATTACAGTTGTGAGCCACTGGGCCTGGCCTAGTTCTGTTTTTAGTTCTTTGAGAAATCTCCAAACTGCTTTTCACAATGGCTGAACTTTACATTCCCACCAACAGCGTATAAGTGTTCCCTTTTTTGGGCAGCCTCACCAGCATCTGTTAGTTTTTGTCTTTTTAGTAATAGCCATTCTGACTGGTGTGAGATGGTCTCTCATTGTGATTTTGATTTGCATTTTTCTGTTTAGTTATGTTGAGCATCTTTTCATGTTTGTCGGCTGCTTGTATGTCTTGGTTTTTGAGACAGGGTCTCACTCTGTTGCCCAGGCTGGAGTGCAGTGGTACGATCTCTGCTGACTGTGGTCTTGACCTCTTGGGCTCAAGTGATGGCGCCGTCTTGGTCCCCAAAGCAGACTGAGGTGGGAGAGGGCATGGAAGCACTGCACCCCTATGCTATTCCTTGCCCTATATACAACCCCATCTGTATACTTTATCATATCCTTGAACCAGTGAATGTGTTTTCCTGTGTTCTGTGAGCCGTTGTAACAAATTAATCCAACTTCAGGAGAGAGTGTTGGGAACCCAGAATTGTGTGTGAGAACCTATTACTTGAGTCTGAAGAAGAGAGGGGCAGTATTGTGGGACTGAGCACATAATTTCAGTGGAATCTAACTCCTGGTAGATATTGTCAGGACTGAATTTAACTGTAGGACACTCAGTTGGTATATGTTGGAGAATTGCTTGGTGTGTGTGGAAAAACCTTCACAAACATCTGGTCACAGAAGTGTTCGTGTTAAGTGTGAGGGTAGAGGAAAAATCATGTCTCTTTTCTTTTGCAGCAGCTTCTCAGGCACCCCTGTTGTTTTCCCCTTAAATGCTCATTTTGAAGGTTAAGTATAGATGGCTTTTCTTTTGCTTATTGGGGGGAGAAGTTGGGTTGTGGCATACCTGCTGGCCAGGGGCGGTTATGGGTGGATTTCGGCTCTGATTTTTTTTATTTTGTAATTACCAATCCTTTTCTGAGGGGGAGCACTCAGATGTTTGATTCTCCCCAGTTTTCACTGAACATGTTTGATTCCTGACTGAAAAACAGACCAGAGGCCCTCCCCCTTTCCTAGGTTTCTTTTCACCTCTTGCCCAACCAGAGGAGGTTCAAATGTATTTAAGCTCTTTAAATGTAACTTTTTATATTTGACCCTTGTGTATATCTTTATTACAGTTGGTTTTCTTAACTTTTCTTATTTCTTTTTGCTTTACCTCATATTCTGCTGTAGGATACAGTAAAATTCCTGTTCAAAGGTTTAGTCTGTTAACTCCCTTTAAAATTCAAGAGGGAGACAATTGTTAAATACAATGAGTTCTGGGTTTCTGTTCAAAGAACCAGCATATCAGTATGTTCAGCTTCCCTGTTCTTTGTTCTCCATTTTAAAGTTTAACTTCCTCATTCTTTTTTTTTTTAATGAGGTTTCACCATGATGGCCAGGCTGGTCTTGAACTCCTGACCTCAGGTGATCCACCCACCTCAGCCTCCCAAAGTACTAGGATTACAGGCGGGAGCCACTGCGCCCAGCCAACTTCCTCATTCTTTATGCCTCCTTGCCCCTAGTTTCAGTAAACAGCCTTCTGCTAGCCTCTATCACCGGATGTATCACCTGCTCTGTCTTTAGTCATCCTAAGTCACCTGCTCTGTAACGGTTCTTCCTGCTGAAACTACTCATCTCACCACTCTGACTCTCTTTAAAATAGGCAATTGGAATTAGCTTAGACTATGCAGTCCAACCCTAGCCAATAGGAAAAAGACACAGCAATAGGGACTAACTGCATTAGGGATTAGACCCCCTTCCCCTCCCTTGTCTGGTGTGTTCTCACCATTGTTCCATGCATAAGACACACCCTTCTATAGAAGTACATAGCCTTGCTGAGAAAACTTTTGCCTGAGTGCTATTTTTACTTTGCAGCACTGAGCATTTTACTTGCAACAATTTTGGGGGCTCACGCAGGATTTTCCCATTCTCCTCTGGGGAATGGGTCTCCGGTCACTTCTTGTGGGGAGACCTGTCCCACTGCCTTGTTGCAGTGGCCTCAGGGTGAAAGATTAGGACCCACCTGGTGTGAAGAATAAACCTGTGCTTTTAGCAACACAGAAACAAACAGACTAGAAGCTTGGGTGAAGGATTCTGACGTACTGCAGTGACCAGGTAACTCTGTGACCAGACCAAGATAAGAAACGCTGCAGGGGCGACAAGTAATTCCTTGGTGGTTGGGATATTCTGGAGGTTGAAAGGAGTGTGTGTGTGAATGTTCCACAAGCACTACTGATTGTGGTGCTGCTTGTGTGAATGGTAGTAAGCAGTACTGCTGTGCAGAGTGAGTGGGTCCTATCTGTGGTTCTGTGGTCATCTCATATGGCTTAGGGCAGATCCTACCATGGGGTTTATACTGGCATGCCCATACCAAGAGGGACCTAAATCTCTTCCAGGGGAGAGGCCAGAGTGGGTGAAGCACAGTGAGGGTGCAAGGAGCCTCCAGCAAGTTGGGGGAGGTGCCAAAGGATAGGCAAGAAATCACTAGCACGAGAGATTGAGCCTTAGCAGGCCTCCAGAGAAGAAAAGGCAAAATATCTCTAGTACAAGGGATTGAGCCTAACTAGGACCCAACATGGGAAATACCCCAAGCAAGATAGGGGTATACACAAAGACTCAAAACAAAGGGATGGAGAAAGATTTACCAACCAAATGGAGAGAAAAAATAAATAAATAAATAAATAAATAAAAAGCAGGAGTTGCAATTCTTGCCTCTGATAAAATAGACTTTAAAGCAACAAAGATCAAAAGAGGCAAAGAAGGACATTACATAATGATAAAAGGATCAATGCAACAAGAAGAGCTAATGATCCTAAATATACACGCACCCAATACAGGAACACCCACATATGTAAGACTTACAAAGAGACTTAGACTCCCACACAATAATAGTGGGAGACTTCAACATCAATATTAGACAGATCAGCGAGACAAAATTAACAACGATATTCAGGACTTGAACTCAGATCCGGAACAAGTAAAGTTAATAAACATTTATAGAACTCTCCACTTTAAATACACAAAATAAACACTCTTATCAGTACCAAATCACACCTACTTACAGGTTTCAATGAAATATTCGTTGGCTGCTTGTTTGTTATTTTCTTCCCTCATTGTTTTTCATGTCTCCATTATTAAGCACAATTATAGGCATACCCATTTTTAGACTGCATTCTAGCCTGGGCAATAAAGCAACACTCCCGTTCTCCCTCTTCCTCTTCCTCTTTCTTCTCTCCTTCATTCTTTTTTTTTTTTTTTAATTCTTTTATTCTTTCTTTCTTTCTCTTTTTTCTTTTTCTTTTTTTTTAAATAAAAAAAAAAATAAATAAAGCAAGATAGGGAGTAAGAAGAATAAAGATAATAAAGATATTCCCCCGATAGTCCCCTTGATCTCATGTTAAAATACTGGAAAGACGAGAGGACTAAACATAAGAAAAAGCAACAAATGATAAAATACTGCTATTTTATTTGGACTCAGGGACCCATCCTGAAACCCTCAGTCTTCTGGCCAAAGTTTGGGTCGAATGAGGACGTGATGTGTCAGCTTTTGATTCAATGTGTAAATGACAAAATCCAGTTTCTCAAGGGGAACTAGACTATGCTCTTTGTTGGAGGCAGGGACCTGTCCTCCCTTTTCCCGTAAACACAACAGAGAAGAACCCGATATAGTATCACAAAAGTATATGAGACTCCAGCACATGGGATCCCCTAGATATTCTTCCCCTGCTCAGCACCCCCACCCCTCTCCTTAGGCAGCTGCTGCCACCCTACATCTCACTCCAGATCCTTCGTCTGCTCACGTTATTCCTTCTCCTTAGGATCCTAACCCTTGGGAATCATCCCAGGAGCCTGTCCCCTACCAGCCTAAGGACCTCTCCCTAAAGGTGCTCCAGTGTGAAATAGAGCAACGTAAAAAGGATATCCAGAACTTTCCTTTTCCCTTTACAACTAGAGTCAGTTCCTACTCTCTTTCCCTTAATTGAGGTGTCACAAGGAGGGGAAGCCATTGGCTTCGTGAATGCTCCCTTAACCAGTTTAGAAGTCTGGAGTTTAGTTGGGCGCCGTGGCTCACACCTGTAATCCCTGATGTCAGGAGTTTGAGACCAGTCTGACCAACATGGAGAAACCCCATCTTTACTAAAAAATGAAAAATTAGCCAGACGTGGTGGCGCATGTCTGTAATCCCAGCTACTTAGGGGGCTGAGGCAGGAGAATCGCTTGAACCTGGGAGGCAGAGGTTGTGGTGAGCCAAGATTGTTCCATAACATTCCAGTCTGGGCGACAAGGGTGAAACTGCGTCTCCCAAAAATAAAATAAAAAGTCTGGAGTTAAAAAAAAAAGAGTTTAGGCCACTACTAGATGACCCTTACGGAGTGGCAGATCAAATTGATGAATTCTTACCTGTCTTGCAGCCGTAATAGGTGTACTGATTCTTGTTGGGTGTCATGTCATACCATGTGTCCATGGGCTAGTGCAAAGACTTAGAGAAACAGCGCCTATTTATTTTTATTTTTTTAATTTTTTTTTTTTTGAGATAGAGTCTCACTCTGTTGCCAGTTGCCAGGCTGGAGTGCAGTGGCACAATTTCGGCTCACTGCAACCTCCACCTCCTGGGTTCAAGCAATTTTCCAGCCTCAGCCTCCCGAGTAGCTGGGACTACAGGCGTACGTCACCACGCCCAGCTAATTTTTGTATTTTTAGTAGAGACGGGGTTTCACCATGTTGGCCAGGATGGTCTCGATCTCTTGACCTTGTGATCCACCCGCCTCGGCCTCCCAAAGTGCTGGGATTACAGGCTTGAGCCACCGTCGCCGGTTGAGAAACAGCACTTATTAAAACCTCCCTTAACTCTTCTCCACCTTGTTCAGAGAAGCTTTTTCTTTTAGAGGATCAAGTCAGACAGCAAAGCGAAGACATGTTAAAAAGGTTTGAAGAGGAAGAGCTATAAAAATTGAAAGGGGGAAGTTTTAGGATACAGTAAAATTCTTCTTCAAAGGTTTAGCCTGTAAGCTTCCTTTAAAATTCAAGACAGGGAAAATTGTTCAATACAGTGAGTGCTGGGTTACTCTTCAGAGAACTAGCATATTGGTATGTTCAGCTTCTCTGTTCTTTGTTTTCCATTGTAAAATTTAACTTCTTTGTTCTTCACATCTCCTTACCCCTAGTTTTAGTGAACAACCCCTTTCTAGCCTCTATCACCTGCTCTATCCTTAGTCATCCTAAGTCACCTGCTCTGTCCCTAGTCATCCTAAGTCACCTGCTCTCTAACCATCCTTCCTGCTGAAACTACTTACCCTGCCACCCTAACTCAGACCCCTGCTCTCCTTAAGATAGCCAATCGGAATTAGCTTGGACTGTGTGGTCCAACCCTAGCCAATAGGGAAAAGACAGAGCAGTAGGGACTAGTTGCCTTAGGGAAAAGACCCTCTCCCCCTCCCTTGTCTGGTGTGTTCTCACCATTGTTCCACCTGCGGGACACACCCTTCTGTAGAAGTAAATTGCCTTGCTGAGAAAACTTGCCTGGGTGCTATTTTCACTTTGCAGCACTGAGCATTTTACTTTCAACACCACTAAGTCTCTTATAACCCCTCACTGTGATTCCTATCCCCAGTTCCCCCTAACCTCCAGCATTTCTAGAAATGTGAAGTAGATTGGATTCATGAAGGTTTTTTTCTTCCTCTAGATTCTGGCAAGCATTCGAAGTTTCTCGTATATATGTAGGCCGCTTTTAATTAAATGTTTTTGTATGGTCTTTTCATGGTTTGTAATTCTGCTTTGCACCACTGACTTTCCCAGGATGGTCATAGGTTTTGTATGTTTAAGCTATTTTGTAAGCAAATCTGAAAGCATATCTTTCTAATAAATACAAGTAACATTTTGTGTTTGAGTGAAATAATTATTCTAAGATCATGAAAAAGTGCTCTGAGATCTGAAACAGGTAGAGATTTTTGTTTTATTGTGCCAGGATCAGTAGTGGTGCCTGGCATTTGATTGGTAAGATGTTAACTAGTTAGGTGCTATATGCCTGCTGACTCTGACTCTGGCCTAGCTATTAAAAAAAAAAAGTATTCTTTTGTAATTCTCCTTGAAAGTTTTCAGATTTTTTTGGGGGAATACTTTTATTATTTTAGATAGTAATCTTAGGTGGCATACTATACTTTTTAGAGAGCAAGAACTATTTGTTGATTTAAAAAGCCTTGGGAAAAATCCTAAATTGCCTGTATTTCTGTATCCTTTCTGTTACCGAGACTTCAATGCTATACTTTGTCAGACTCCCAGAAAAATGGATTGGGTTTTTCAGTGGGCATATGTCCAATCTGCCGTGTTTCTTTTATTCTAACCTTCTTTATTTACTTCCTAATACCCAATCTCAGATATTTGGAAAATAGAGAAGCACTGAAAATCTCTTCAGTGCTTCGGGGATTAGAACGATGAGTACCTTAAATTTTAAGACAGCCGATCTCACGAAAAACCAAGAAAGGGAGTGATTGGATGCCTAGGCAGAAATCAAGACTGTTTGATGGAATGGCCATAGGTACAGGGCATGGTTTTCAGATTTCTTAGGCCAGTAACTCTTCTTGAAGTGTGATCAAACTGAACATTGATTCACACTAAGCTTACATGAGATTGATAAGTCATGTTTCTGAACTTCAATCAAGAATTCAAATGATTAATAGAACTAAAATACGAATAGTTGGTCAGCAATTTCTTATCGTTATTCAGTTCTATTTGGGAAAGCTAATGAAGATCAGATAGTTATTTTGTAAGTGGAATCTGGTCAGAATAGTGGCATTTAGGTGATCTTAAGGGATGTTTGTCATCAAGCTCTGGTAGCACAGAACAGAGCATTTTATGTTTTCTAGATTATTACTGATATATTCATGTCATTCAGAAAGGACACTTCCTTTTCCACATTGTCCTCTAGACAGAATGAACACTTCTTTATGCTTACCTTTCTGTACTGGGTATTTTGTATCAGTCTAAAAACAGCAGTTATTATATTTCTATATTGGAGAAATTAATGTATGAGATCAGTTTGTTTTATCTGGCCATTTATATTCTTATTTCAAGCAGCTTTTTAGGATTACTTACCTCCTTCTGTGCTTTGACTATACAGTCAAAACCCATTTCTATGTTTGAAAAGTAGGCCAGGTGCGGTGGCTCTTGCCTGTAATCCTAGCACTTTGGGAGGCTGAGCTAGGCAGATCGCAGGAGCCCAGGAGTTCGAGGCCAGCTTGGGCAACATGGTGAAAACCCATCTCTACAAAAATTAGCTGGGTCTGGTGATACATGCCTGTAGTCCCAAGTACATGGGACGCTGAGGGGAGGATGGTTTTTGAGTCTGGGAGGTAAAGGCTGCAATAAGCAGAGATTGCACCATTGCACTCCAGCCTGGTGACAGAGTAAGACCCTGACTCAAAAAAAAAAAAAAAAGTAGTTCTACTTCCTGTCAGCAGGGAGGCAGCCTAGCATAATTAAATCAGCTTTAACGTTTTTATTTTTTGATACAGAGTCTGTCGCCAGGAGCCAGGCTGGAGTGCAGTGGCGTAATCTCAGCTCACTGCAGTCTCCGCCTCCTGCGTTCAAGCAATTCTGCCTCAGCCTCCCTAGTAGCTAGGACTACAGGCGCACACCACCAAGCCCAGCTAATTTTTGTATTTTTTAGTAGAGACGGGGTTTCACCATGTTGGCCAGGATGGTCTCAATCTCTTGACTTTGTGATCTGCTCTCCTCGGCCTCCCAAAGTGCTAGGATTACAGGCGTGAGCCACCACGCCCGACCATTAGCTTTAACTTTTAGTCAGACTCGTTCAAAGCCTGACTCTTGCTATTTCCTAGCCTTGTAACACTGGGCAAATTGCTTAAACGTTTTTGAGCTTGTTTTCTGGTAAAATGGAGATAATTGCAACTCTGCAGGAAGAACTAGCAAAAGAACTAAATCTAGAGAGATAGGAGGAAAATCAAGAAAACAGTTCTCCTGGGAACCGAGCAGTGTGTTTCAAAGAGGGAATGATCATCTATATCAAATGCTGATCATAAGCAAAAAGAGGTCAGAGAAATGACCATTGGAAATAAGAATATAAGATCACTGGGTTTCTTTTTTTAAAAAAGAAATTTGTTAGAGACAGGGTCATGCTTTGTTTACCAGATTGGAGTGCAGTGGCGTGATCATGGCTCACTGCAGCTTTGAACTCCTAGGCTCAAGTGATATTCCCCCCTCAGCATCTCAAAGCATTGGAGTTATAGGCGTAAGCCATTGTGCCTGGCTACTGGGTTTCTTCTTGATAGTTTTTGGTGAAATGTTAAAAACACGTACTCATTTGAATGGGTTTAACTGGGAGGAGGAGAATAGAAGAGAACATAGACCACTCCTGAGGATTGTTTTTGCTATAGAGAGAATGAGAGAAGGGAAGTAGCTGGAGTGAGAAATGAAGTTAAGACATTTTTTTAAATAGAGGAAAGAATATCACATATATGTGTGCTGAAAGTAAAGATTCAGTAGGGTGGCATAATGTTATGAGAAGAGGGAAGGGATTGCCAGAGTAATGTCCTTGAATAGGCAGAATGATGGGGTGGATAGACGTGCACAAATGGCTTACGTGTTAAGGGAAGGGATAGATTGGTATAGGTGGGAGTCTGTAGAAAGGGCCCTTCTGTTTCATTTTGAAAATAGAAGTAAGGTCATCAGCTTAGAAGGAGGTTGGAGGAGTAGGTGTTGGAGGTTTGAAGACAAAAGTCATGTAGGAGAAGGGGATAGACTAGGAATTTACAGTATTATTTCTGGGCAGTATATAGAGTGTGAGGAATTATTGCTGACTGGCACACTTTAGGCTCACGTGGTCATAGGTTTTTCTCCAGCTGTGTTAGCTGCATGGGTATACAGAGTAGGTGGACAATTGGTTAGATCAGGATTATGTTTTAGCCAAAAGAATAAAAGCGAGACAGGAACAAGGGCTTTGAGGGAATATGCATGGGAGTGATGTTTTATTTCACCTAAATATTTTAGAATGTATCATCTATTATGGACAAGGATTTTAAAAAATCACACACAGGCTGGGCATGGTGGCTCATGCCTGTTATCCCAGCACTTTGGGAGGCCAAGGCAGGTGGATCGTGAGGTCAGGAGATTGAGACTATCCTGGCCAAGATGGTGAAACCCCGTCTCTACTAAAACACAAAAAGTTAGCCAGATGTGGTGGTGCGTGCCTGTAGTCCCAGCTACTCGGGAGGCTTAGGTAGGGGAATCTCCTGAACCCAGGAGGCGGAGGTTGCAGTGAGCTGAGATTGCACCACTGCACTCCAGCCTGGCAACAGAGCAAAACTTTGTCTCAAAAAAAAAATCACGTGCAACCATAATGCTTTTTTTTTTTGAGACAGGGTTCACTGTTGGCCAGGCTGGAGTGCAGGCACATACATCTTACTGCAACCTGAACCTCCTGGGCTGAAGCAGTCCTCCTACCGCAGCCTCCTGAGTTGCTGGACTACAGGTGTATACAACCATGCTTGGCTAATTTTAAATTTTTTTTGGTAAGAGATGGGGCCCAGGCTGGTGCCGGTCTCATAAACTCCCGGGCTCAAGCCTCACATGAGTGCTAGGATTACAGCCATGAGCCACTGTGCTTGAATCACAATACTTCTTTAATATTAACTAATATTTAGTCAAACTACTTTCAGTTTTCTCTGATTTTCAAAATCAGAAAACCCAGGTTTGGTCAATTTGGGACTAAACAAGGTCTGTACATTGCCTTTGATTGCTGTGCCTCTTGTCATTTATTCGATATGTTTCATCTTAATCCTCTTTTTCAGACCATTGATTCGTTCAAGAAATTTGGTCTTTTGTCATTTAACTTGTATATTCTGTATCTGGCTGTTTTCATGTATTTTTTTTTAATTGAAAAAATTTTTAATTGTGGTAAAATTGATAGTTGCTATCATAACCAAATATGTACCATTCGGTAGTATAAAGTATATTCACATGGTTGTGTCCTGTGGTATTACTTTAAACATGTTCCTCTAGATCCCTTACTTTCTGTAAACTAGTATCAGATCTGGAGAGGCTTGATTTGATTCAGGTTCAGTTTTTAACTTTGTTGGTGATAGGTCATGGACATAGGTGATTTATGTGTACTTCTCATAGTGTCTTATTGGAAGGCACGTGATGTTTGGTTGTCCTAATGATGAGACTGATCATTGGATTTAGGTCTTCTAGCTCAGAGGTTCTCAACCCTGGTACTTGTCCATGGCCTGTTAGGAACTGGGCTGCACAGCAGGAGTGAGTGGCAGGTGAGCAATCATTACTGCCTGAGTTCCGTCTCATGTCATCAGATCAGCAGCAGCATTAGATTCTCATAGGAGCACAAACCCCTTTGTTAACTGCATATGCGATGGATCTAGGTTATGTGCTCCTTGTGATGCGATCTAACTAATGCATGATGATCTGAAGTCGTACAGTTTCATCCTGAAACTATCCCACCTCACCAAATCCGTGGAAAATTGTCTTCACAAAACTGGTCCATGGGGCCAGAAGTGTAGGGAACTGCTGTTTTAACCTGATCTATCCATTTGAAATTTTTCCACTGATTTTTTTTCCACTTAATGGTTTTATTAACTATTGATAATCATTGCCTAGATCCATTATTTTATTAGAGATTGTAAACTGATTATTTTCTAATTATGTAACTTTTTGCATTTATTAGCTAGAATTCTGTTAAAAACAATCACTCACCTAGTTTCTGCCAGAAATGCAGGATAGTTGTTTGATTCTTTCCTTTTCTTTTCTTTTTTGAGACAGAGTTTTGCTCTTGTTACCGAGGCTGGAGTGCAATGGTGCGATCTCGGCTCATTGCAGCCTCCGCCTCCTGGGTTCAAGCAATTCTCCTGCCTCAGCCTCCCGAGTAGCTGGGACTACAGGCATGCGCCACCATGCCCAGCTAATTTTTGTATTTTTAGTAAAAACAGGGTTTCACCATGTTGACCAGGATGGTCTCCCATCTCTTGACCTCGTGATCCACACGCCTTGGCCACCTAAAGTGCTGGCATTAAAGGCATGAGCCACTGTGCCTGGCCGATTCTTTTATTTTCTAATTTTCAGGTGACTAAGTTTTTTGGTTTTCAAATAAAATTATGAATTCATGAAATTCATAATGACTCAGTTGCAGTCATTTTGTGATGTTCAGATTGTCTCATATTTAGCCAGTGGAAGCTTCTTTAAGCTGGCCCGTGTCTGCCATAGCTGCACCCTTGTTAGCTTCTCAGCTTGTTTGTATCTGTCTTGTCCTACACTTGAAATAATCAATTTCTGCAAGAAGGTCTTTTAGTGGAAGATGGTAGAGATTATAATATGAGTGTCCACTTTTAAAAGGTGGTGTGGGCTGGTCGTGGTGGCTCAGGTCTGTAATCCCAGCGCTTTGGGAGGCTGAGGCAGGCGGATCACGAGGTCAGGAGATTGAGACCATCCTGGTCAACATGGTGAAACCCTGTTTCTACTAAAATATAAAAAATTAGCTGGGCATGGTGGCATGCACCTGTCGTCCCGGCTACTTGGGAGGCTGAGGCAGAAGAATCGCTTGAAGAAGTTGCAGTGAGCCGAGATCACGCCAGTGCACTCTAGCCTGGGCAATAGAGTGAGATTCTGTCTCAAAAAAAAAAGAGATGTTGTGGCTTTTGTTTATTTGATTTTTTAGAATGCTGATTGGTTTCTTTTTTTAACAGGCATGCCCAAAGAAAAATACGAGCCCCCTGACCCTCGGAGGATGTATACAATTATGTCTTCTGAGGAAGCAGCAAATGGAAAGAAATCCCATTGGGCAGAGCTTGAAATAAGTGGTAAGACATGGAGGCATGAATTTAGTATGGAAATTAAGATATGGTAGTAACGTGAGATAGTGAGATTTCTAATGCCAATACACAAAACAAACAATGATTATATTTTACAAATGTAGTACATTTATAAATGATTGTATTTTAGTAACTTACCTTAGACGCGGGAAGGTTCAATGAAAAGAATATGATTTGAGTCAAAAGTTCAAAACCCATTCATTGCATATTTTCTCAGTATTAGCGTCCTCTTACAAAATATATAAATGTAAAATAACAAGGATGAAATGAAAATAACACACGTAAAATGCTAGTGCCCAGTCAACTATTTGTTCTGGTATTTGATTCTCTGATAAAGTAGGAATGAGCTTTTGGATTATCAAATGATAGATTTCTAGTGGGGTTCGAATGGCTGACCTGTATAGGTTTTGGGGTAGATTTGTTTCTCCTTATTTTCTTCATTGACTTCTCAGTCTGAGTCACTGAGGACAGCCTTATTTAGAAACACATAATCTTAGGAGTTTGAAGCAGATGTCAAATTTCCCTTTCCCTTTTAATGCAATTTGGACATATTTAAAGAAATACATGAGCCTTCAAATGTGAAGGATATCCTTTCCTCAGCATCTCTGCCAGTGGGCACACAGCCTCTTAAAATATTTCAAAGATGGTGAAAGGTCATTACTTCTCAGGGCAACCAGTGCTAATGAAGTTTTGTGTTACTGTTGGCCTCATATGCTCCCCCTTACTTTCCTTTCTGATTTTTGCCTTCTGAAATAGTACAGAACAAATTTTCTCTTCTTTGACCTGACTGCCCTTGATTTTTAAAAGTTGAATGCAGCAGGCATACTCAGCATATGCTGTGTGTAAAACATTTTACCTGGTCCTGGCCCACGTGCATGGAAGATATATAAAAGTCCCTCTTTTTATGGAGGTTATGATATTAGGGAGTGAGAAGAAGGGAGTGTGCAAGTATAAATAACTAATAGACAAAACATAACAAGTCTAGGTATAAAAGTGCTATAACAGGAAGCAAAAAGGAAATAATGATCATAGCATTCTTCCTTCCTGAGCTCAAAATTTCTGGTTAATCTATAGAATAAACTTAAATGCCTGCCTTTGCAGCCATAGTAGGGGTCGGTACACACATGGGTCTCTCCTGTTTTCCCTCTTCTGATTTCTAGAATGCTGGACTTTGCTAAACCAAGTTCAGCTCAGTAAGTAGGTATGGTCATGGACAGTAAAACTTCTCTCTTTCCTCTCCTGTCAGATTTGGTTTTCTGTGCCAGGGGAGCTCAAAGAGAAATATGCACTTTTGTTTTGTAGTTATTCTCAAAGCACAGGCAATTACCACTCCTATTTTTTCCCTTTTAAATTTTACAGGATTGGCATTTAACTATATTTGTCTCTCGTTTTTTCAGCCCTTATTAGCAGTGAATTACAATTTTTGTTTTTGAATTACGATTCCTTTGCTTAAAAGGAAGTTTCCCCTTTCTTAAAGCATTGAAATACGCTAGAAAGCACTCAGTTAGGTCATTGATACACACCTCTGAGGCTAAGGAGATTCTCCTCCATCCTCTTCTCCTTCCACCACATGCTGTGAACTCCTTGGTGATTTTGAGTCACTGTTCTCTGCTTACCCTGAACTTTGGGAGGAAGTCCTGTATACATGTATAGGGAAAAACTACGTTTTTTCTTTATTCTCACACCATCACAACAATCATCAACACAAAAGAAGACTTCTGTGACCAAAGGTGTGGGTTTCTTTTCCCCACACACCAAGCAGCAGACACCAGTCAGGTGCCCTCCAATTCAATTCCAACGCTATTTGCCAGGAGGTAGCATTGGATCCCATAGTCTGGACTCAGTCCCCAAGATTTCCCTCTCCCACTTGAGTCACCAGACCCATGTCTGGGCCTCTAGAACTTTGACCAGCTTCAAGTTGGGGTTCCCACAACCCCCTATTTAGGTTCAATTAATTTACTGGAGTGGTTCACATAACTCAGAGAAACATCTACTTACATTTACCAGTTTATTATAAAGGATGATGTTACAAAGGATACAGATGAAAAGATGCATAGGGCAAGGTGTAGGGGAAGGAGTGCAGCATCCATGCCCTCCCTGGACACACCACCCTTAAGGAGAAACCTTATGTGTTCAGCTATCTAGAAGCTCTCTGAACCCTGTTCTTTTGGGTTTTTATGGAGAACTCATTGCATAGGTATGGCTGACAACTGTGTAGCAATGTGATCATTGGACAAGCAAGGCACATCTGCTCAGACTTTTCTTGGGCTCTCTGTAGCATTCCTTCCTCTAGGGTATGGGGCAGGACTCTGTCTGGGATGAGGGTCTTTTGACCCACAGTCAGATTAGAGTCCTGCCTTGGGCAGTTGAAAGAAGGACAGGAGAAGGTCAGAGAGAGATCCTGTTTCCTGAAGCCTTAAGCACTCCAACATTATAACAAAGACTATGGGAGTTAGGAGCCATGAACTGTGGATGAAAACATATATATATGTATATATGTATGTATAAAACTCACCATAATAACAACATAAGAAGGAAGAGGGGAGACTCCTCTAAAGTAACCTTTCTTAATTTATTACTATTGTTATATTTAGGGATGAGGTCTTGCTCTGTTCCCCAGGCTGGAGTGCAGTGGCATGATTATACATAGTTTACTGTATCGTTGAATTCCTGGGCTCATGCGATCCTCGCACCTCACTCTCCTGAGTAGCTGGGACTACAGATGCATGCCACCATACCTGCCTAATATTTAAAAAATCTTCCTTAGAGATGGGGGTCTTGCTTTGTTGCCCAGGCTGGTCTTGAACTCCTGGCTTTAAGCAGTCCTGCCGCCTCAGCCTCTCAGAGTGCTGGGATTACAGGCAGGAACCACTGTGTCCAACCAAAAGATGCCTTTTTAACAGTTAATCATCTTTACCATTTATCTTTACAGAGGTTAAACTATTGGTTGAATAGGTTTGTAGAATGGAACCTTGTACTTCCTATTAATGAATTATTATAAGGCCAAAAGCCTTGTAATCACTACCCAGGTCAAAAATTAGAACTTGTTCAGGTTTACCCAGAGCCTTCTCCATATGCCACTGCCAGTCACAGCCCCCACCCTGCTCCCAAAATTAACCATTATCCTGACATCTATAGTAGTTTCTTGTCTTTCCTTATGGTTTTAACGCCAAATTATATGTACAGGGAAGATTTTTGGAGGTGCCAAAACTACTACCTGTTTTAATTGTGGTGGTTACATAGCTATGCATTTGTAAAGGAATCATAAAACAGAGTGAATTTTATTGTATGTAGATTATACTTTGACATTTTTAAAAAAAGAAAACCATTTTTTTTTAAAGATTCAAGGGAGAGTGACAGATAAGCAACATACAGAGAAATAGACCTGAAAAAAATCAGTGCACAGGATTAGAACAAATACTAAAAATGGTAATTCAAGGAAACTTTCCTAAATTAAAAAAAAAATTCAAACTACCCACTGAAAGAACACACAGCATACCTGAGAAACACACAGTATACCTGAGAATGTCAATGTAAAAAAAACCAACACCAGGATATATTCTGATAAAATTACTGAGTTTAAGGAAAAAGCATATGTTTTGGGCATCTAGGCTAAAAGAGCAAGTAACTAAAAATTCGAGTGTCATTAGACCTGCAGCAAGGCTTTATACCATACCAAAAATTTTTTTTTGGAGTAACATATATTTAAGATACTTTAAGATCATGTGAGCCAAGGATATAGACTTCACCAAAACCAGTTTTCAAATATAAAGGGCACAGACTGTTATCAACATACAGTGAACATAAGACATACTGTTACTGTGAATGCTTTTTTTTTTTTTTTTTTTTTTTGAGAGGGAGTCTCGCTCTGTCACCAAGGTTGGAGTGCAGTGGTGCAATCTTGGCTCACTATAACCTTCACCTCCCAGGTTTAAGCAATTCTCTACATCAGTCTCCCGAGTAGCTGGGATTACAGGTGAGTGCCACCACTCTCAGCTAATTTTTTGTATTTTTAGTAGAGATGGGGTTTCAGTAGGCTGGTCTTCAATTCCTGACCTTGGGATCCACCTGCCTCAGCCTCCCAAAGTGCTGGGATTACAGGCGTGAACCATCACGCCTGGCCCCTATGAACACCTTTTAAAGAATCATCTAGAGAACAAGCTTCTAGACAACCAAAATGATTGACATATGAACTAGTAGGGGGCGTTTAATATGTAATGACTTGCAAAGCTAAGTCCAAAAATAGGAGTTTATGCAGGTTAAATGGGAAAGCTATAGTATATAGTGGATACATACTCTGCCAATGTGGACAGAGCACAATTATGTAAAGGAGGGCAGGGCGGATGAGATGATATGCACGCAAAGTTTTGTCTGCTCTTGGTAATCATATTGGTGGGATGAAGCAAATAAATATTCTATCATTCCATATCCCTGAGAACCAGGACTTTCAGTATTAAAGAAGATGCAGATATAATTATAAAAGAGGGTAACTAAAATCCCTGTTATCCTGAATTTGAATTAAAAGTTCAGTATGTTTTCATAAGATATTTTAGCTTTAAGTGTATATTTGATATTTTGTCATACATCATATAAAACATATAATTATATCACAACATTTATTTATAAATGCATATGGCTACATATTTATGTCCTGAATCTGTTCATTGAAAACCTAGAAACAAGACTGACTCTAGCTATAAATATCTCTAGCACCGGCTGAGTTTTGTTTTTCTTGGAGATGAGGCCTCATTATGTTGCCCAGGCTGGTCTTGAACTCCTAGCCTCAAGCAGTTCTCCCACGTTGGCCTCCCAAAGTACTGGGATTATACATATAAGCCAACTTACTCAGCCCAGGTTAGCTTCTTTAACTTACTTATTACATTTTTATAGATTTAGAGGATATAAGTACAGTTTTCTTTTTTATATTTTAATAATCTGTTAATTATGTATTTATCCCTCCATAGAACCACCACCCATACCAAGGTGGAGTGGGTCACCACCTGGGGCCTGGACTCTGAAATCTAAGGCTTCCTTCTCCTTCCTTTTATGGCTTAGGTTCAGGCAGAACTTGTGTCTCCTTTTGAATACTGCAGAAGCAGAACCTAAGCATACCATTAAGGTGGCTACACCCATCAGAGTTGATTGGCAGGCTGGAAGACAATATTCTCCTAATAAAGGCATTTTTACCTCTATAGGGGGTTGGGAATTGGTTGGCTGGAAGTGGTGGTATTGGGGCAGGGAAGCGTTATTTCAATGGAGGACTTATTTTCAGGTTGTAGAGAGAAATGAGGGGTGTTTGCCTATACTGGGCCATCTGTGGGGTCAGTGGGTGCTGCTGTATGTCTTTGCTACTGAAAGGGGAAAGTTGACATAGGCATTACAGCCAAAGAGGCACGTAGCAATTAGGCCCAGTACCCCTGAGATGATTTTGGAGTGGTTTCCTCTCTCAAGGACGATAATGGATGTGATAAGGTAGAGGATCACTGCGAAGAAATCACTCCGAGGCCAATCGATGAATGGTATTTTGGTGTGTAGATCACACATGTAGATGATAAAACAGCACTAGAATCATTTCAGCTACCAACACGAGGAATACCCTGGTGTGGAGGCACTTAAAGCACATCAGGATCACCAGGCACAGTATAATCTTAGCAAGCCTAAAGGATTCCCTTTTGGGTACACAAGAAGTTGGCCCAGCAGCGGGAGGGCCTAGAGGCACTCTGAATCCACCGTGGGCTGAAGTCCTTGGTGATGCAGAAGATTGCTCACTTGTTCATGGTGTTGAGGACACTACACATCCCACCATCTGGCTAGGAAGGGGGCCCCTGGGGCAGAGGGAGTCTCAAGTAGTTTTCTTACCTGGATATATTGTGTAGCGGTGAAGTCTGGTCTTTTAGTGTACTTATTGCCGTAATAGTGAACATTGTACCCAAAAGGTAATTTTTTCACCTTTTTCACCTTTCCATATCTTGGAGTCTTCAGTGTCTGTTTTTCTGCCTTGTATGTGTGTGTGTACCCATTGTTTAGTTCCCCTTTGTAAGTGAGAAGATAGGTATTTGTTTCTGAGTTGTTTTGCTTAGGATAACGGCTTCCAGTTCTGTCCACGTTGTTGCACAAGATAGGCTTTCATTCTTTTTTATAGCTGAGTAGTATTCCTTGGTATATATATACTCTACATTTTCTTTATCTAGTCATCCATTGATGGACGTTTAGGTTGATGCCCTATATTTGCTGTTGTGAGTAGTACTAGGAGACATACGAGTGCACGTGAATATGAGACATGATGATTTTTTTTTCTCTTTGGGTATACCCAGTAGTGGGATTGCTGGATAGAATGGTAGTTCTATTTTTAGTTCTGTGAGAAATCTCCATACTGTTTTTCATACAGACTGTACTAATTTACATTCCCACCAACAGTGTATATAAGTGTTCCTTTTTCTTCACATCCTTGCCAGCATCTGTTGTTTTTGACTTTTTAATAGCCATTCTGAGTAGTGGAAGATGGTATTTCATTGTGGTTTTAATTTGCATTTCTGTGATAATTATTGATGTTGAACATTTTTTCATATTTGTTGGTGACTTGTGTGTCTGTCTTTTGAAAAACATTTCATGTCCTTTGCCCACTTATTATTGGGGTTCCTTGTAGATTCTCTATATTAACCTTTTGTCAGATGTGTAGTTTGCCAATATTTTCTCTCATTCTGTAGACTTGATTATCATTATTATTTTTGCCGTGCAGAAACTTTTTTTTTTTTTTTTTTAGATGGAGTCTCACTCTGTACCCTAGGCCGGAATGCAGTGGCACAATCTCAGCTCACTGCAACCTCTGCCTCCTGGGTCCTGGTTCAAGCAATTCTCCTACCTCAGCCTCCCAAGTAGCTGGGATTACAGGCACGAGCCATCATACCCACCTAATTTTTGTATTTTTTAGTAGAGACAGGGTTTCACCATGTTGGCCTGGTTGGTCTTGAACGCCTGACCTTGTGCTCCACCTGGCCTTGGCCCCCCGAAGTGCTGGGATTACAGGCGTGAGCCACCACGCCCAGCCGCTGTGCAGAAACTTTTTAATGTAACTAAGTCCCATTTATCTATTCATTCTGAGGTAGGGTATCATCATTCTGTGGTGCAGGCTGGATGGAGTAGTGTGTAACCTCAAACTCCTGAGCTCTAGTGATCCTCCTGCCTCAGTCTTCTGAATAGCTAGGACTATAGGTGCACACAACCATGCCTGGCTTTTTTTTTTTTCTTTGAGAAAAGGTATCACTTTGTCACCCAGGCTGGAGTGCAGTAATGCCATCTTGGCTCCCTGCAGCCTCAACCTCCTGTATTCAAGTGATCCATCTGCCTCAGCCCCTCAAGTAGTATGGGACTACAGTAGTATATGCCACCATGCTCAGATAAAGGCTAATTTTTATATTTTAGTTTTTTGTAGAGACAGGGGTCTCGTGTTGGCCAGCCTGCTCTCTAACTCCTGGCCTCAAGTGATCTTCCTGTCTTAACTTTACAAAACACTGGGATAACAGGCATGAGCCACTGTGCCCAGCCAGCTTCTTTAACTTAGTAACAGACATTTATGTTTTTACTATGTCTTTTTATGGTTTGATAGCTCATTCCTTTTTAGCATTGAGTAATAGTCCATTGTCTAGATGTACCACAGTTTATTTACCCACTTACCTACTGAAGGACATCTTGGCTACCTCCAAGTGTTGGCAATTTTGAATAAAGCTACTATAAACATTTATTGCAGTTCTTTGTGTGGACATAAGTTTTCAGCTCCTTTGAGTAAATGCCAAGGCGGCATGATTGCTGGATTATATGGCAATAGTGCGTTTAGTTTTGCCAAAAACTAAACTATATTCTATATAGTTTAGAATATAGTTTCCAAACTGTATTCTAAATTGGCTGTATCATTTTACCCTTCTACCAGCATATGCTCCACAGGATGTGGTGATATAAGTGTTTTGGATTTTTTTGCCATCCTGATAGGTATGTAGTGGTACCTCACTGTTTTAATTTGTGATTTCTCTAATGGCATATATGTTGGCCAACTTTTCATATGCTCATTTGCTGTTGGTATATCTTCTTTGGCTAGGTGTCTGTTCAAATCTTTTGCCCATTTAAATATTGGGTTGTTTTCTTATTCAGTTCTAGAGTTTTTTATTTTATTTTTTAACTTTTTTTTTTTTTTTAATGTCAATGTGTCTGCAAAAGTATCTCCCAGTCTGTGTTGTCTTACTCTTTTGATAGTGTCTTTCACAGAGCAGAAGTGCTTAATTTAAATGGGATTTTGATTGCGATTATCTTTAGTTTATATATCAAATTAGGAAGAACATCTTGACAGTATTGTGTTTTCATACCCATGAACATGGAATATCTCCATTTATTTAGTTATTTGATTTCTTCAGAGTTTTAGTAGTTTTCCTCATATGCAACTTGTAAATATTTTGATAGATATATTCCTATTTCTTTCTCTCACTTTTTTTTTTTTTTTTTTTTTTGGTGTAAGTGGTGTCTTTTTAGTTCTAAATTCCATTTGTTCATTGCTGGTATATAATAAAGTGACTTCAGATCTTTTAAGTATTTGCTTATTTGTGATTTAAACAATTTTTAAGGCTGGGTGCAGTATCTCACACCAGTCCCAGCACTTTGGGAGGCCAGCATGGGTGGATTATTCTGGAGACCAGCCTAGGCAATGTGGTAGAGCACCATCTCTGTTTAAAAAAACGTACAAAAATTAGCCAAGTGTGGTAGTGTGCACCTGTGGTCTCAGCTACTCAGGAGGCTGAGGTGAGAGAATTACTTTAGCCCAGGAAGTGGAGGTTACAGTGAGCTGAGATCACACCACTGTACTCCAGCCTGGGTGACAGAGCAAGAGCATGTCTCAAAAAAAAGAAATTGCCCTGGTGCCATGACTCATGCCTGTAATCCCAGCACTTTGGGAGGCTGAGGCAGGCGGATCACGATATTAGGAGTTAGAGACTAGCCTAGCCAATATGGTAAACCCCATCTCTACTAAAGAAATACAAAAATTAGCCAGGCATGGTTGCGTGTGCCTGTAGTCCAAGCTACTCATGATGCTAAGGCAGAAAAATCACTTGAACTGGGAGGCCAGTGTTGGTGTGAGCCAAGATCGCGACGCTGCACTCCAGCCTGGGTGACAGAGCAAGACTCCATCTCAAAAAAAAAGAAAAGGCCGGGCGCTGTGGCTCACGTAATCCCAGCACTTTTTGAGGACAAGGTGGGTGGATCACAAGGTCAGGAGAGTGAGACTGTCCTTGCCAACATGGTGAAACCCCGTTTCTACTAAAAATACAAAAATTAGCTGGGCGTGGTGGTATGCATCTGTCGTCCCAGCTACTCGGGAGGCTGAGGCAGGAGAATGGCTTGAACCTGAGAGTCAGAGTGCAGTTGCAGTGAGCCGAGATTGTGCTACAGTGCACTCCATCCTGGCGACAGAGTGAGGCTCTGTCTTGAAAAAAAAATCAATTTTCTTCTCCTTAAAAGTATTCTTTTTTTTAATAGTTATTCGTCATTGGGCTCCTTGTAGTTTAGTTTTCCTTTATTGAGCCTTTCATCACATTTTGAAATACTAGGTAATAGTTTTTTGGGCATGTTTGGAGTATGCTTTTATTGGAACTTCTTAAAACAATTATCGAATTTGACTTCAGTACTTTTTTCTGTTCATTTTCATTTGAATTCAGTTTTTCTAATCTTTTAGAAGGAGATGTGACTCAGGGTAGTTTTACTAATGTCTATGCTCCCTTTCCCATAGTTTTCAGAGTGTTCACAATTTTGGGAACTTCCTTTCTGAGACTTTCTGGTTCTGTTCCCCTCTCTCATTTTTATGTTTTTTCCTTTATATTTTTTATTCCTGTCTTACTAATGTTAATTCCATTTTTGGAGCTTTTTTCTCAGTGTGGGACCTTGGCTGGTCAGTTTGGAGAGTCCCTGGGGCAGAGACTGTTGTACTCTTTCATTTCAGGCTTAACTGTGGACACTGTACTCACTTGTTACTCACTGGGACTACATTTCCCTTGGTTGTGGGGATGTTCTGAAATTGGTGCCTTCCAGTGTATACCCGTGGGTTTCCCTCTTTTCAGTTCCATTAAACACATTTACATTTAATGCAGTTATTGATATGATTAGGGTCAAATAAGTAATACTGTACCATTTCACTTACAAAAGTCTTGTAACAATATACAGGTAGCCTCTGACTTACAGTGGTTCAACTTTATGATAGTATGAAGGTGTCATGCATTCAGTAGAAACCATAATTTGAGTACCCATACATACAACCATTCTGTTTTTCACATTGAGTACTGTCATTACATGAGATACTCAACACTTTATTCAAAATATACTTTTTTTTTTTTTGAAACGGAATCTTGCTCTGTCGCCCAGGCTGGAGTGCAGTGGAGCAGCGATCTCAGCACACTGTAACCTCCGCTTCCCGGGTTCAAGCGATTCTCCAGCCTCAGCCTCTGGAGTAGCTGGACTACAGGCATGTGCCACCACACCCGGCTAATTTTTTGTATTTTTAGTAGAGATTGGGTTTCACCGTGTTAGCCAGGATGGTCTCAAATCTCCTGACTTCATGATCCATCTGCCTTGGCTTCCCAAAGTGCTGGGATTACAGGCGTGAGCCACTGAGCCCAGCCAAAAATAGGCTTTGTGTTAGATGATTCTGCCCAAATGTAGGCTAATGTAAATATTCTGAGCACATTTAAGGTAAGTTAGGTTGATGTTTTTATTATGCCCTAACCCCATTGTAAGTTGAGGTGCACCTATATTTCTGTATCTCCTCTTCTGGCCTCTATGCTATTGTAGTCATGTATTTTATTTCTACATATGATGTAAGTCTCAAAATACATGGTTATTTTACTTTAAACATTCAAGTTATAGGAAATTGGTTAGTATTTTCCCATATACTTAGAGTTTCTGTTGTTTTTCATTTCTTTCTGAGTGCAAGTTTCTGGAATTTTCCTTCTGACGAAAAGACTTGTAATAGGGTCTGCCAGTTGTTTGTGTATGTGTGTGTGTATTTTAGGTTTTATGTCTGGAAAAGCCATTCTGTTGACTTATTTTTGAAAGAGATTTTTGCTGAGCATAGAAATCTAGGTTGACAGTTTATATCTTTCAGTACTTTGTTTTCTTTCTTTTTAAATTAAATTAAGATTTTTTTTTTTTTTTTTTTTGAGATGGAGTCCTGCTGTATTGCCCAGGCTGGAGTGCAGTGGCGCAATCTCGACTCACTGCAACCTCCTCCTCCCAGGATCGAGTGATTCTCCTGGCTCAGCCTCTTGAGTAGCTGGGATTATTGGCGCGTGCCACCATGCCCAGCTAATTTTTGTATTTTTAGTAAAGATGGGATTTTACCATGTTGGCGAGGCTGGTCTCAATCTCCTAACCTTGTGATCTACCTACCTGCCTTGGCCTCCTAAAGTGCTGGGATTACAGGTATGAGCCACTGTGCCTGGCCAAGAAAAATTTCTTAAGAGACAGATTCTCATGTTACCCAGGCTGCAGTGCCAGGGCTGTTTACAGGTACTGTTGTGATACACTGCTGCCTCAAACTCCTGGCCTCAAGGAATCCTCCTGCCTTCCAAGTAGCAGTGATGCCTGGAAGGCGCACATCACAGTGAGCTCTTCCATGCTGCTCCATGGCCTTCTGGTGTGCATCGTTTCTGAAGAAAGGTCATTCCTGTCCTTGTTTCTTTTATGTATTCTTGTTTTCTGTGGCTGCTTTAAGAGTCTCTCTTCATTGCTAGTTTTAAGTAGTGTGATAATGATGTGTCTTGGTGTAGTTTTGTTTTGTTTTGTTCTTTCATTCTTCTTGTGCTGCTTAGGTTTTGTTGAGCCTCTTGGCTATTGGGTTTATGGTTTAGGCTACCATTTTTTCAAGTAATTTTTTTTTTTTTTTTGAGACGGAGTTTCACTCTTGTTACCCAGGCTGGAGCGCAATGGCGCGATCTCGGCTCACCGCAACCTCCGCCTCCCGCCTCCTGGGTTCAGGCAATTCTCCTGCCTCAGCCTCCTGAGTAGCTGGGATTATAGGCACGTGCCACCATGCCCAGCTAATTTTTTGTATTTTTAGTAGAGACGGGGTTTCACCATGTTGACCAGGATGGTCTCGATCTCTTGACCTCGTGATTCACCCGCCTCGGCCTCCCACAGTGCTGGGATTACAGGCTTGAGCCACCGCGCCCGGCCGGTTTTTCAAGTAATTTTTTTTCTGCCTCCCTACCTCCTCTCATTGGGGAGTATAGTTGCTTATATTTTAGGCTACTTGAAGTTGTCTTATAACTAACTAATGCTATGTTTTATTTTATTTTCTTTTTAAAAAATATTTTAGGCAGCTTTTATTGCTATTTCTTCAGTTTTACTAATATTTTTATTTGCAGTGTCTAATCCGCCATTAATTCCTTTTTTTTAATTCTTTTTCTTTTTTCTTTTTTTTTTTTTAAGAGACGGGGTTTCACCATGTTGTTCAGGCTGGTTTTGAGCTCCCGACCTCAGGCCCGCCTGAGCCTCCCAAAGTGCCATTAATTCCATCTAGTAATAGTATAGTTTTCATCACAAGTTGAGCCATGGATGTTTTTTATATCATTCATGCTTTTACTTAACATTTTTCCTCTACTTTTTAAAGTATATTTAATACAGGTACCTCTTAAGGTCCTTATCTACAGATGGTCATCTTTTTCATTTCTTGGTTGGTTTTAATTTATTTCTGTCTTGTACTTTATGTGCCTGGTAATTTTTTTATTGGACTCAGTATATTGTGCATTTTACCTTCTTTGGTGGCTATTTTTGTATGCCTAGAAGTACTTTTGAGCTTTCTTCCGAGATACTGTTAAATTATTTGGACAGTTTGATTCACTTAAAGCTTAAAGTAATACTCCTGAATGAATATTCTATTAAGAGGTTTTCTACTCTGACTGATCGAATACAAACTATAGCAAACTATTCCTGACTCATGTGATCCCCAACGATTGTTCCCTCTCTGCTTTTTTTTTTTTTTTTTGAGACAGGGTTTTGTTCTTGTTGCCCAGGCTGGAGTGTAATGGTGGGATTTCGGCTCATTGCAACCTCTGCCTCCCAGGTTAAAGTGATTCTCCTGCCTTAGCCTCCCAAGTAGCTGGGATTACAGGCACCCACTACCACGCCTGGCTAATTTTTTGTATTTTTAGTAGAGACTGGGTTTCCCCATGTTTGCCAGGCTTGTCTCCAACTCCTGACCTCAGGTGATCTGACCACCTCAGTCTCCCACAGTGCTGGGATTACAGATGTAAGCCATTGTGCCTAGCCCCCTCTGCTATTTTTGATTTGTCTCCACCCCATCCTTGGTGCCTGGCCTCAGGTTATTTCTCTCATGCATTTGCTGGGCAGTCAAAGACTCAGGAGGCAGGGCCTCATCGTTTTCAGCTCTCCAGAGCTTTGTATCTGTAGCTCTTTCCTCTTTGGCAATCTGTCCTGTGGACGTGAGCCACCTTAGCCTCTCCATACTCCCAGCCTCGTTTCCTCAACTTAGTATTATGTAGACCACCTGGGTTCCGTCCCTCTGCCCTACTGTCAGGAAAGTTCCAGTAAGCTGGAACCGTGATAACTGCTCACTTTGTGGTTTCCCATCACTGTCCTGTGCTGTGTGGTGTTTAGTGTCTAAAAAATGATTTTTTAATATATTTTGTCTGGTTTTTTAGTTGTAGTAGGCAGGAGGATAAATCCAGTTCCTGTTATTGCCTCTTGTCCAAAAGTTTAGTAAGCCTCCCATAGATTTTTTTTTTTTTTAAAGACCATATCTTATAACTTCAGTGTCTGAATCTTCTGGGGGTTCCTTTGGTCCGTAATTTTTATTGAATGCTGGAAATGGTAGAATGTGATGGTGTTCTCTTCTTTAGAAGTGAATTTAGGCCGGGCGCAGTGGCTCAAGCCTGTAATCCCAGCACTTTGGGAGGCCAAGGCGGGCGGATCACGAGGTCAAGAGATCGAGACCATCCTGGTCAATATGGTGAAACCCCATCTCTACTAAAATTATAAAAATTAGCTGGACGTGGTGGCGTGTTCCTGTAGTCCCAGCTACTCGGGAGGCTGAGGCAGGAGAATTGCTTGAACCTGGGAGGCGGAGGTTGCAGTGAGCCGAGATTGTGCCACTGCACCCCAGCCTGGCGACAGAGTAAGACTCTGTCTCAAAAAAAAAAGAAAAAGAAAAGAAAAAAGGATTTTTTAGGCTGGGTGCAGTGGCTCACACCTGTAATCCTAGCACTTTGGGAGGCCAAGGTGGGTGGATTACCTGAGGTCAGGAGTTCAAGACCAGCCTGGCCGTCATAGTGAAACCCCATCTTATTTTTTTAAAAAAAAGGAGTGAATTTATTTTTGTGTTTCTCAGGAAGTTGTGGAAGGGGTGGATGGCCTTAATCTAATTAGGATTTCGGCATGACACCATGGCTCATACTTGTAATTCCAGCATTTTAGGAGGCCTTGGCAGGCATATCATCTGAGATCAGTTCACGATCAGCCTGGCCAACATGGTGAAACCCCATTTCTACTAAAAATACAAAAAGATTAGCTGGGTGTGGTGGCAGACACCTCCCAGCTACTTGGGAGGCTGAGGCAGAATTCCTTGAACCCGGGGCGGGGACAGGGTGGAGGTTACAGTGACCCAAAATTATGCCATTGCACTCCAGCCTGGGCAACAGAGCAGGACTCCATCTCAAAAAAAAAAAAAAAAAAAAAATTTGTCCGGGCATGGTCACTCAACACCTGTAATCCTAGCACTTCAGGAGGATCACCTGAGGTCAGGAGTTTGAGACCAGCCTAGCCAACATGGTGAAACCCTGTCTCTAATAAAAATAGAGAAAAGTTAGCTGGGCATGGTGGCAGCCACCTGTAGTCCTAGCTAGTTGGAAGGCTGAGGCAGGAGAAACACTTGAACCCAGGAGATGAAGGTTGCAGTGAGCGGAGACCATGCCGCTGCTCTTCACCCTGGACAACAGAGTGAGATTCTGTCTCAAAAAAAATAAATAATAAGTAATAATAATAATTAGGGTTTCATTGAATTTGAATCAGATGTTCAGTGCTGTGAGGGTTGGCCTCTTGCTGGGTCACCCCATTCCATTTGTTGCTCTCAGCTGTGTAGGATAACTTTAATAAATTCCACTCAGTGCCTTATACCCTGATTTCCAGCTTTTGGCTCATCAGCTTGCCTCTTAGCTGCTGCTTGTGATTCTGTCCTTCGAGAGGTAAAGTGGTAAGATGTATCCTGCTTAATACCTCTCTGTGCTTCCCTTCTCTCCACGTTGTCACACCTTTGCTGCCTTTTTAGTTCTCTGGTGCTTTTGAAGTTGTACTTTTGTGGGGTTTTAAAAAATCTAGTTTTTCTTTCCGTCAGTGGGATGGTTGGTCAACACAAACAACTCCTGTTACAGGAAGCTGAAATCAGACATGAACAAGCTTTAAAATGCTGACTGAAGACCTAAAAATACCAAACTACTCTTCTGTTTGTTTTGTTTCTATTACATGGGGACAGTATTGTGGTCACCTGCTTTTGAGGTACATCTGTATCCCACAACAGCTGTACTTGTTCCAGGCCCTTGAGATGGCATTGTAGGGCAGAGAAATGTATTAACCAGAGCCATGCTCAGGAAGCTTCTAGGAAATAGACACTTGGGTCTGAACTCCTCGGTAGTCACTAAATGATCTCTGAATCAGGTGCCATGGCTGTAGTCCCCACCTTCGCTTTGGTTTGCTTTGTGGCATTCTCCAACGTTTTGAAGCCTTTAAACAGCAAGAGTGTTGGCTCTATTTTACTTATTTTTCCATGAAAGAATGATAGCCCAAATCTCTCAAATTCTAGATCATAGTCTTCCAAGGTTGTTTTAAAAAGAGAATATTGTATGTAGCTCTATCTTATCTATCTATCTATTTATTTATTTATTTATTTATTTTGATAGTCTTGCTGTGTCAGCCAGGCTGGAGTTCAGTGGCACAATCTTGGCTCACTGTAACCTCCACCTCCTGGGGTCATGCCATTCTTCTGCCTCAGCCTCCCGAGTAGCTGGGACTACAGGCCCACACCACCATACCTGGCTAATTTTTTGTATTTTCAGTAGAGACAGGATTTCACCATGTTGTCCAGGCTGGTCTCGAACTCCTGACCTCAAGTGATCTGCCTGCCTTGACCTTCCAAAGTGCTGGAATTACAGGTGTGAGCCATTGTGCCCGGGTGCTTGTTGGTTTTTTTCTATATCAGCAAATGCACAGTTATTTTGATTTCGTGGTAGGTATACTAATTACACCTAGTTCGTAGTGTTTGCTAATCACTCGCCTGATTTCAGAAAGCACAAGTTAATTCCTCCTGTCTCCTGGCATTTAGCAATAAAAGATACTGGGTATTTTAGAATGAAATCACTTATCAAAACAGGGCTGTTAATGTAGGTCAGGATAATCCCAGCCTTCCTTAAGTCACTAAGTTGCTTAAAAATAAGGAAATTGGCCAGGTTCGGTGGCTCACGCCTGTAATACCAGAACTTCAGGAGGCCAGGGTGGGCGGACCATGAGGTCAAGTGTTCAAGACCAGACTGGCCAACATGGTGAAACCCCGTCTCTACTGAAAAATACAAAAATTAACTGGGCATGGTGGCTTGTGCCTGTAATCCCAGCTACTTGGGAGGCTGAGGTAGAAGAATTGCTTGAACTGGGACCCAGGAAGCAGAAGGTTGCAGTGAACCGAGATCACACCACTGCACTCCAGCCTGGGCTACAGAGTGAGACTCCATCTCAAAAAAAAAAAAAGCAAATTTTTGGCTGCTTATGAGTATGTACAGTTTTGTGGGGGAAGAAGTAGATAGATACCACGAGATTATCAAAAGGTGACTCCTTTTGTTCATTGACCTCTTTCAGAAAATTAGGATTCTTAATTTCTTGTATTGCATAGTTCCATGCTAGAGATTTATCTTTCTTTTACTTCTGTAACTGATATTTTTTTTTCTTTTTTTTTTTTTTTTTTTTGAGACAGAGTCTCATTCCATCACCAGGCACCAGGCTGGAGTGCAGTGGCGCAATCTCAGCTCACTGCAACCTCTGCCTCCCGGGTTCAAGCAATTCACCTGCCTCAGCCTCCCAAGTAGCTGGGACTTACAGGTGTGTGCCACCACGCCCAGCTAATTTTTGTATTTTTTGTATTTTTAGTAGAGACAGGGTTTCACCATGTTGGTCAGGATGGTTTCAATCTCTTGACCTCATGATCTGCCTGCCTCGGCCTCCCAAAGTGCTGGGATTACAGGCTGAGCCACTGCGCCCGGCCTGTAACTGATATTTTTTAATGAAAATAAGTGCCACGTTTTGAAATTTGCTTTTTTTGCTTCATTCGTTGTGAACATATTTCCACATCAGTGTATATAACTGTTTCATTCTAAAAGGGAATGACTAAGGAATATTATATGAATGAAACATAATTAAGTATGCTCTGTTAATGAACGTTTCTATTTGTAATTTTCCCCAACTACCAACGTATCGTAGCATACCTGAACAAGTATTTTCATAAGGTAAATCACAACTTGTGAAATTGATGGGGCAAAGGATACTCAGGTTTAAAATTTTAGTAGATATTTCAAAATAGTTGCTTCTTTCCCGTAATGAAACAGTGTGTCTGTTTCCCCCTTAGCCTTGTCAATATTGGATATTAGTCTTTTTTATTTTGCTGTTGTAAACATATTTTATTACTGAGGATGAACATTTGTTTTTAATATGACTTTGTTTTTTAAGTGACCTATTCTTACCCATTGTTCATTTTCCTGTTGATTTCTTTTCTTTCATTATATAACTCACAGGAAATCATGAAGATGGGGATATGGTTATTATTTACCATTCTATCCCCATACCAGCATGGTAGATACTGAAAATTGACTGAATTAATGATTAGCTTCCATGCATGTTGGTGTCTTCACCATATAGAAAGAAATTTTACATTTTAATGACTTCAAACCTGACAACTCTTGTCATGTTTGGATTCTAGGATTTGAGTTATGCTGAGGAATATTCTGTTTAATTTCTTTCCTGGTTTTTTGGTATTTAGAAATTTATTCCAGAATTGTGTGTATGGTAAGGATTTGAGTTCGCCTTGTTTTCTTGCCTCTACCTCATATGATTATTCTTTTACTTGACTTTTTTTCCTTTTCTTTATTCACAGACTTTGTGGTTTTCTTTCTGGCTACCTTCTCCCTTCTTGAAATGGCAGATAGAATTATGGTCACCCTCTATGGGAAAATGAGCTATACAAATTGGCAGACTTTTAAAATGAACCTCTGTAAGTCCTTGGAAGTTGTCTGTCTCCATTCAGAAGCTCTGTTTGCTTCTTTAGGCATGCACTTGCCCTTTCTTGAGGGAAGAGGGCAGAGACACAGAATACATGGTAGGGAACTAGGCGCAGTGGCTTATGCCTGTAGTTCCAGCTACAGGCACTTGGAAGCTGAGGCAGGAGGATCACGTGAGCCTAGAAGTTAAAGGCTACAAAGAGCTATGAGCATGCACACCACTGCACTCCAATCTGGGTGACAGAGTGAGACCGTGCCTCAAAAAAACAAAGTGCCTTATTCATATTGAATATCAACTGTGTGTTTTCAGTTTTATGAATGGAAAATTAAGTAAATACAATTCTGTTCTACAATAGCTTGTGGTATGTTGTCTGTTCTGTTTATACCAAAGTAAGGGTAATACCTTCTTGAATTAAGATAGATTTTATTATACAGTTTTACTGAAGCAGAGTTGGCACTCAAAATTGGCATTTATAAAGTGAATAATGTATATATTTTGACCGTGTACACCTGCGAAACCGTCACCACTATCAAGAATGATCATATTCATCATTCCTGAAAGTTTGTGATCTTCCTTCCCCACCTATTTCTGTTTATTCCTTCCTCTACGTCTAAGCAACCACTGTTCTTTCTATAACTGTAGATTAGTTTGAGTAAATGATTTTATACAGTATGTATGCTTTTTTCATGCAAATGGATACTTTTTTTTTTTTTTTTGGTGATTTTTGGTCTGCTCTTATCCTCTATACTTATTTTGTAGTTCATCCATATTGTTTTGTTGGTTTTTAGTAGTTAATTCTTTTTTATTACTGAGTAGTAGTAGTACATTGTGTGGCTACGCCAGCATTTGTTTATTTCCTGTTGAACACATTTGGGCTCTTTTTAGTATCTGACTATTACAAATAAAGCTGCTGTGAGCATTCCTCTTTGTGGGGGCATAACTTTTATTTCCTAAAAATGGAACTGATCATATGGTAAATGTATGTTTAACTTTTTAAAAAACTGAAACTGGTTTGCAAAGAGGTCTCGTTTTATATTCCTACTAGATGTCTTTGATCCATGCCCTCACCAACACAAGTCTTAAATTTAGCCATTCTTCTGGGTGTGTAGTGCTATCTTAGAGTGGTTTAACTTTGCATTTCCCTAATGACTGCCAATTTTGAGCATTTTTTCATGTGATTATTTGCCATCTGTTTATATCGTCTTTGGTGAAGTATCTGTTCAGATCTTTTACTCGTTTTGAAAATTATGTTCTCTCTCTCTCTCTCTCTCTCTCTCTCTCTCTCTCTCTCTCTCTCTCAGACAGAGTCTCGCTTGGCTAATTTGTGTATTTTTAGTAGAGGTGGGGTTTCACCATATTGACCAGGCTGGTCTTGAACCCCCGACCTTCAGTGATCAGCCAGTCCCAGCCATCCAAAGTCCTGGGATTACTGGCATGAGCTACTGCACCTGGCCCCTCACTCTTTCTCTTTCTCTCCCTTTTTCTTTCTTTCTTCCTTTCTTGCTCTCTTTGTTTTTCTTTTTTTTTTTTTTGAGACAGACTCTCATTCTGTCGCCCAGGGTGGAGTGCAGTGGTGCCATCTCAGCTCGCTGCAACCTCCGCCTTCTGGGTTCAGGCGATTCTCTTGCCTCAGCCTCTTTAGAAGCTGGGATTACAGGCGCCTGGCACCACACCTGGCTAATTTTTGTATTTTTAGTAGAGATGGGATTTCACCATGTTGGCCAGGCTGGTCTTGAACTCCTGACTTCAAGTGAGCCACCCACCTTGGCCCCCCAAAGTGCCAAGACTGTAGGTGTGAGCCACTATGACCTGCCATCATTGAGCTTTTTTGTATCTGTGAGTATAGAGTTTTCATCAAACATAGACATTTTCTACTGGTTGTGTGTCTGTGTGTGTGTGTGTAACAACTTGAGATACAATTCACACACTGTGAAGTTCACCCATTTAAAGTACAAATTTAGTGGATTTTATCTGTACACAGAGTTGTGCCACATTTACCACTAGCAGAACATACTCATCATCCCAAAAAGGAAGCCTGTATTCATTAGCAGTCCTTCCTCTGACATTTAGGAACAAAATCTAGCCCCAGTTCTGTGTGAACTTGGGGATTGCTGCCTCAAAAATCCTTTTGGGTGTTTTCTCCGCTCTGGCTCAGGCAGTTTCTCACATGCATGTACCGATCAATGCTCTGTTGACAGCTTGAGCCGGGCAGCAGGGGCCTCTTCAGATCTCCAGTCTTTTCTCTGTTTTCTTCTCTTCTCTGATATTTTGCCTCTTGATTTCTAGTCACCTTGGCTTCTCTGGACTTTCCATCTCCAGAACTCAGGGAAGATCACTGTACCCTACCTGGGATTCCCCTCCTTGGGCTTCCTCTTGTAAATGCTGTCCAAGCAGTAAGCTGAGACAGTTAGAGGGTCTACCTTGTTTGTTTCTCACCTTTCAGGAATTACTTTCCTGCATTGGTTGGTGTCTCATCTTAGAAATTTGCTGACTCATGTATATTATATGATACGATACTTGTTTCAGGTGGCATGGTAAATTTAGTTCCTGTTACCACTGTTTTGGTGAGAAGTCTCAAGGTTGCATTTTCAGCCAGTAGAAAATCAGTTCTGAAAGACTGGTATGTTTTCATTACATTTGTTTCATTCTGTCTCAGATTAGATCCTGAACCATTAAGGAGATTATGGGGAAAGTTCTTAGATTATAGAAACCATTGAGAATTTATCAAGAAGAGCCAAAGTGTAGATTTACTATGCATTGAAAGATTTTATCCTGTTCTTAGTCACTGAATCTTATGCCTACTACTATTTGATTATAATGGTATGACTTAATATCTGAAGTGTTTTTACTTGTTAACATGTAATACATATAGTAAATTGTTTTACTTGTTAGCATGTAACACAAAACATGTAATACAAATTCTGCTTAGTTGTGTGGTTCTTGATTCAGTTATCACTTGGGTACTCTGGTCTTTTTTTTTTTTGAGACAGAGTCTTGCACTGTTGCCTGGGCTGGAGTGCAGTGGCACAATCTCAGCTCACTGTAACCTCCGCCTCCTGGGTTCAAGCGATTCTCTTGTCGCAGCCTCCCGAGTAGCTGGGATTACAGGCATGCACCACCACCTCTGACTAATTTTTTATATTTTTAGTAGAGACAGGATTGCACTATGTTGGCCAGACCAGTCTCGAACTCCTGACCTCGTGATTCGCCCGTCTTGGCCTCCCAAAGTGTTGGGATTACAGGCGTGAGCCACCGTGCCCAGCCTCGGTACCCTGGTCTTAAAACTCAGCTAAACTAATCCTTGTGTTCCTTTTTGTTTTTAAGCAAAATTCTTGTTTTCTGGAGATATGAACAGCCTCTGAGATATTAGAATTTGTGTTATTTTGTATAAGTCCAAACCAACCGTGATGTTCAGATGTTGGATTTATCATTGCTATAAATTAATCATATTTCCCTCTCATATCTCCGATCATTTTAAAGGATAAATTCTTCTTGTGCTCCTAAAAATAAAGATGCAATCTAAGCAGTATTGGTACATTAACTTTTTATTTTAACCTGCTAAGTGAAGAGCTTATAACATAATCATAGCATAGCAATGAATTGCCATAGAATAGGTAAGATTTCCTGTTAACCCCTTCTCACAAGCTTTTGGAAAATAATTTAAGTTACTCATAAAAACAGCTAAACCTTATTTGATCTACAGAACAAATTGTAGAGAAACTATATAACTGCTCCTGTCTTTTTTCTCTTACAGGAAAAGTAAGAAGCTTAAGTGCATCTTTGTGGTCACTAACTCATCTGACAGCTTTGCATTTGAGTGACAATTCCCTGTCCCGAATTCCTTCAGACATTGCCAAGCTTCACAATCTGGCGTATTTGGACCTGTCATCTAATAAAATCCGTAGCTTACCCGCAGAACTCGGAAACATGGTATCACTCAGGTATGCAGATTCAACTTAATACGTACTAACTGTATAACCCCTAAAACAAAATACAGCATTTGTTGTGTCAGGAAACAAAACTGTTCATTTAATGATATTTGAATAAAGGGGAATATAACTATATCCTTTATAACTTTATAGTTGTGTTTTTGGGAACACTGAATTGTCAGCTAATAATAAATTAAGGTAGATCATTGCCTGAAATTTTAAATTACTATGTTTTGTGTAATATACTTTATTCTCAAATGAAAAAGTTTGGACAGAGAAGGGCTAAGGCACTTGTTTTACCCCACATACTTACCCATGACAAATAGTTAGGGCACCGTACCATCCTTAACACAGGGTCCAGGAAACCATTGCCAATTGGTGAAACCCTTTTTGCCTTCCCAGGGCTTGTATGTTTGATAGTAGTAAAGCCTGGACTTGAAAGAGCTAGAATTAATTATTAAATTTGGGGGGGCTGTAGCATGAAATACGTAGCATTTGGAGTCACATGTGAGTTCAGGTTGGAATCTTAACTTTGCCATTTACAAGTTGTGTGACCTTAGACAACCTTCTTAACCCAGGATTAGGGATATTTGAGATAATGGGTAAAAAACACTATCACTATGCCTTTTGTATTACTGTATTTTAAGGAATGGTAATTACTGACTCCACATGGTGGTTCACATCTGTAATCCTAGCACTTTGAGAGGCTGAGGTGGACTGATTACTTGAGCCCAGGTGTTGGGCTTTGTGGCGTGCACCTGTAATCCCTGCTACTTGGAAAGCTGAGGCAGAGTGATGCCTTGAGCCCAGGAGGTCAACGTTGCAGTGAGCGGAGATCATGCCACGGCATGTCTCCACACTCCTCCTGACCACCCCCAATAAGAAAAAAAAAGAAATGGTAATTGCTATTTATAAAAAATTTGTGCTATTTTTATTTTGTTGGAGATGGAGGTCTCGCTGTGTTGCCCAGGCAGCTCTTAAACTCCTAGTGTCTACCTTGGCCTCCCAGAGAATTGGGATTTCAGACATGAGCCACTGTGGCTGGCCCATTGTTGTTGTTGTTGTTGTTATTGTTATTATTATTATTATACTTCTGTTTTATAAGGTAGATAAGATCTAATCAAGTTAAATATAAAGCTAAATTCCATGTATTATGTTAATCCAATGGAATATTTTGTGCTATTTCATATTAACTGACTTTTCACCATGGTTCCTCTGGTTTTTTTTGCTGCCTTCTGCCATTAGCCATGTAGTAAAAAGGAATAAGGACTTTGTGAAAGGTCTACCTCTGTTGCTCCTACTCCAGCCCTTTGAGGTTTTTCTAGGCTTAATTATTGAGTTTATTCTATGACTGTTTTTAGTCCTGTGAAACAAATTTACTTGAAGGATCTCCTTTTCTTTCTTTCTTTTTTTTTTGGAAATGGAGTGTTGCTCTTGTCACCCAGGCTGGAGTGCATGGAGTGCAGTGGTGCGATCTGGGCTCACTGCAGCCTCTGCCTCGGGTTCAAGCGATTCTCGCCTCCCGAGTAACTGGGATTACAGTCACTTGCCACTACTCCTGGCTGATTTTTGTATTTTTTAGTAGAGACTGGATTTCACCATGTTGGCCAGGCTGGTCTCAAACTCCTGACCTCAAGTGATCCATCTTCTCGGCCTACCAAAGTGCTGGGATTATAGGCATGAGCCACTGTGCCCAGCCGAGGGACCTCCTTTTTTCTGTGTATTACATTTGGAAATAAACAGGAGTCAGATATTCAGAACTAGCTCTTCTTGTTCAGTTTACAGCCATACAGACCCCTGGCTTGCTCAGTAACCAAGATTCATTTAAATGTCAAAACCCAAAGATTATAGAAATAGGTTTCCTGCACAATTGACAAAACTTAAATGTGTTACATTGGTAGTGTATCAGTATTTGGTCTCTGGTTGTTCTTTCCTTGCATGTCTCCTCCACTTGGAAGATTGCTTTGACATTTATGGTTATCTCTGCAAAACAAATTATTAAGAATAATCATGAATAGTTAATACAGCTGCTATTTTTTAAATGCAACTTTAGTTAATAGTAATCATAAGCTTAATTGTGCAGCTGCTATAAACTCTTTTGAGTTATTAACTAAATGGTCATTTTATTTCTCTTGTAAGAATTCACATGGTAGGCTGCTTTATCATTTCTGCTTTCTTAAGTGTGTAGTAGACCCAACATGTGATCGACCAGTGATACTCAGTGTGATCTGTGACCTGGTGCCAGTTTGCAAACTGTCTGCCAGTCTGCGGTGAGAGTAATACAGCAATTGAATAATTTTGTATGTCTGTTGAATCTAATACTTTTTAAAAATTGGAGTTTATATTTTATCCTTTTCTCTTATTTTTCTAGTAATTTGTTTCTTGTATTCTCTGGCAGTTTTTTTTTTTTTTTAACCACATGTAGTTTAAGAAACACTATACTAGACATTGGAATATAGTGTAACATTTTTTCATTCTTAGGTGCTTACATTCCTAGAAACTGTGTTGTTGATTTTAACTGCTAAAGACTAACATGTTTTTCTCTCTTACTGGAATTTTTGCATCAACAGGGAGCTCCATTTAAATAACAACCTGTTACGAGTTCTACCTTTTGAGCTGGGAAAACTGTTTCAGTTGCAGACTTTAGGCCTGAAAGGTATGACTTCTGTATTTGTTCTTATGGTTTGTATATATGTCTTTGACTCTAAAGAAGCCAATAATCTTTCTACTAGGGGATTTTTTGAAAGACTTATTTTTCCCCAGACTTCGTCAGTTTCTTAGGTGTATCTCAATGGTTTTATCTCTTCTCTGTTCAGCTATAGACTATCTACTGGTCTTTGTTTTTTTTTTTTTTTTTGTTTCGTTTTGTTTTGTTTTTTTAAATCAGCGTGTTAATCGTGTTAAGTGGCTCCTCACCAGCCTTGGGTAGATGTGTCTAGCCTACTTCAAAAAAGTCCCTGGATGAAGTTTTCAAGAATTGCACTCATAGGCCAGGCACGGTGGTTCACACCTGTAATCGCAACACTTTGGGAGGCTGAGGTAGGTGGATATCTTGAGGCCAGGCGTTCAAGACCAGCATGAGCAACATGGCAAAACCCCATCTCTACCAAAAGTAGAAAAGTCAGCTGGGCATGGTGGTTGCCACCTGTAATACAACCTACTTGGGAGGCTGAGGCACAAGAATTGCTTGAACCCAGGAAGCAGAGGTTGCAGTGAGCTGACATTGTGCCACTGCACTCCACCCTGAGTGACGGAGTGAGACCCTGTCTTTTTTTTTTTTTTTTTAAAGAGGAATCGTATTCTTAGTTTCTTAAAAATACAGTTATATAAAAGGTTTTATTTCTGTAAATATTTCATATATCATAAAATAACAGTATTTTTTTAAAGAATAAAAAATACAAATATATGTTTTTAAATGTATGGAAAATCATATTTAACAAACGTCAGTTTTGTAAATGGTTCTTTGGAATGTTTTTTTCTGTGTGGGCTGAACTAGCTAAGGCTTCTACAAATAAGGGCCAGTGAAATGCAAGATGAAGATACCCTTTTCTGTTATATTTCCCAGTCTAGCTGTTTCTAAATTTGAAGAACAGAAAAGCACTGTGTGGCAAATTGTCCATAAAATGACTGCCAGAATTAACAGTGAATTTATCATTTTTGTGTATAATTTTTTTGTATGCAAAAGAAATAGAACATTATGGAATGCTGAGACCCTCTTTGTTCTTGCAGTCCTCCTCATGGCAGAGGTGGTTACTGTTGTATGTTTTTCCAATTCAAGGTTTTTATAATCTTACTATTTATAAACTATAATTCATACTCACTAAGGCTTTTCACATTGGTTGAAGTTTTAGGTTCATCAGTCACAAATTTGCTTTTTTTTTTTTTCCTTTTTTCTTTCTTTTCTTTGAGAGGAAGTCTGTGTCGCCCAGGCTGGAGTGCAGTGGCACGTTCTTGGCTCACTGCAACCCCCGCCTCCTGGGTTCAAGTGATTCTCCTGCCTTAGCCTCCTGAGTAGCTGAGATTACAGGCACCCACTATCATGCCCAGCTAATTTTTTTTTTTTTTTTTTTAAGACAGAGTCTTGCTCTGTCACCCAGGCTGGAGTGCAGTGGCATGATCTCGGCTCACTGCAACCTCCGCGTCCCAGGTTCCAGTGATTCTCCTGCCTCAGCCTTCTGAGTACCTGGGACTACAGGCATGTGCCACTACGCCCAGCTAAGTTTTTGTATTTTTAGTAGAGACCAGGTTTCACTGTTTTAGCCAGAATGATCTCGACCTACTGACCTCATGATCCACCCACCTTGGTCTCCCAAAGCGCTGAGATTACAGGCATGAGCCACCGTGCCTGGCCCAAATTTTTGTATTTTTAGTGGAGATGAGTTTTCACCATGTTGGCTAGGCTGGTCTCAAACTCCTGACCTCAAATGATTCTCCTGTTTCGGCCCCCAAAGTGCTGGGGTTAAGGAGTGAGCCACTGCATCTGGCCATAAATTTTCCTACTGATTTAATGTACACGAAAGCCTGTAAGTGTAAATGCCTGCAGGGGTAGGGAAGTTCTTTATGACTCCTTACATTTTTGCTGATTCCATTTGCTGATCCCCTTGCTCTTCCATTTTTCTTTCTTGGAAGTATAGTTTCAAAGAGACATTTGTTTATCTCACATATCCTGTTGGACAGTGTTACACATCCGTAACAGCAGTCTTTTTTTTACTGGTTTTACCTCCTTTGGACAAATCCTTTTATTTCTCTGAGCTTTTGCAGTTTACACTTTAATTCTAATGTCATGTCAGAACATTGGGTGGAATGATCCATTTTGGGGTAGATCTGCTGCTTTACTTCTTAAAGTGATTATATCATCTTTGATATATACTTTGATATATACTTCTGAAAACTACCATTGCTTTCTCCTGGCATCCGTTTGGAAGACAGAAAATATGTTCAGAGTCATGTCTGTTTGCAATTATATGTCATACATTCTTGCAGAACCAAAGTATTTTTGTCTCATGAATCAGTTTATACTATTTTCTTTGAAGTTGTTGCATAATGGCTGGCATTCTTCACTTTTTCCCCCTCAGATTTTTAAATGTTCTTCAAAATTGTGCTACAGTGATACAGTTAAAGGCAGGACTGTGACCTTAGGTGCTCATTCACTTTTTTTTTTCTTAAACTGTTTATTTTGAGACATTTGTAGATTCACATGCATTTACAAGAAATAATGCACAACAGTCCTATCCTCTTTACCCAACTCCCTTCAATAGTAGCATCTTTGAAAACTATAATTTTACATTATCGTACACAGAACAGTCAAGATATAGAATATTTTGTGAAATAAGCCAGACACAAATAAAACGATCTCACTTAAGTGTGAAGTCTTAAAAAGTCGAACTCATAGAAGTAGAGAGTAGAATGGTTGTTCTCAGAGGCTGGGGACAGGGGACAGAGTAGAAAGGAGAGATATTAATCAGAGGGTACGCAGTTTCATTTACACAGGAGGAATAGGTCTGGTGATCTGTTGCATAGCATAATAGCTGTAGTTAATAATAATGTATAATTTTAAACAGCTAAAAGAATGGATATTAAATGTTTTCACCACAAAGAAATAACTATTGGATACTCAGAAGGCTGAGGCAGGAGAATTTTGCTTGAACCTGGGAGGTGGAGGTTGCGGTGAGCGAAGATTGTGCCATTGCACTCCAGCCTGGGCAACAAGAGTGAGACTCCATCTCAAAAAAGAGAAAAGAAATAAGTATTCAAGGTGACGGATTTGTTGTTTAGCCTGATTTTATCATTCCACTATGTATAACTGTGTGGAAACATCACATTGTTCCCCATAAACATACTATTGTATGTCCATTTAAAAAAGGATGTAGACTGTTTCCATCACCGGAATATCCTTTTGTTGCACTTTTATAGCCATACCTACTTTGTTCCTTCCCCAGCCCACTCCTTCTATAGTTTTGCTATTTTAAGGATGTCACTGAATGGAATCATACTGTTTGCAGTCTTTTGAAATTGGCTTTTCCACTCAGGTTAATTATTTGGATATTTATCCTATATAGATGAGAGTAGTATTCTGTGATATAAATGTCTCCTGGTTTGTTTAACCATTTACCTGCTGGAGGGCATCTGGGTGGCATCTAATTTGGGGCTGTTACAAATAAAGCTGCTGTGAACATTCAATGTACAAGTTACTGTGTGAAAATATGTCTTCATTTCTCCAGGATAAATATCCAGGAATGCAATTGCTGGGTCATTTGGGGGTTATGTTTTTAATTTTTAAAGTAATTGCTAAATGGTTTTCTATAGTGTCAGTACTGTTTAACATTCTAACCAGCACTTTCTCTGCATCCTCACCAGCATTTGGTGTTGTCACTATTTTTATGTTAGCCATTCTGGTAGATGTGTAGTCATCTCATGGTTTTGATTTATAGTTCTCCGATGGCTAAAGATATCCAACATCTTTGCAGGTGCTTATTTGTTATCTCTAATATTTTTCTCTTGTGACATTTCTTGTCTTGTATTGTTTGCTTTTTTACTGGGAGTCCTTTTACATTCTAGATATGAGTCCTTGGTGGGATATGTGGTTTGCACATATTTCTCTCAGTATGTAGCTTTTAACAAGGTCATTGCATAGCAAAAGTTTTCAATTTTAATGAAGCCCAATTTATCAGTTTTTTCTTCTATGGATCCTGATTTTTGTTTCAAGTCTAAGAACTCTGAATAGCTCTAAATCCCAAAAATTTTTCTCTTAGGTTTTATTTTAAAAGTTTTGTGGTCTTATGTTTTACATTTAAGTCTATGATCCATTTGGATTTAAGATTGAGTTAAGTTTAGCTCAAGGTTCTTTTTGTGCGTGTGTGGCCTGGATGTCCAGTTGCTCCAGCAGCATTATTGAAATATGATCTTACCTCCGTTGAATTGCTTTTGCATCTTTGGCAAAAATCAGTTGAGCATATCTATGTGACTCTGTTTCTGGATTTTTCATTGTTTCATTAATCTGTGTGTCCATCCTTCTGCCAACATCTGCAGCTACCAATTCTGAGACACTAAGAAGGAATTGGCTGTTTGCCTAAGACTCAGAAAGGGGCAGCTCTGCGTGGCCACAGGGAACACACTCAAGGCAGCTGGGGTCTAGTGACCAGGCACTTTTCTTAGGATGTGGTCCACAGAGAGGAGGAAAGAAATGTTATTTAGTCTCAGAGACCAAGACAGACACATGGGAGGAGATGGTGAGGACCTGGATAACTGGAGGCATGATGAGTGGAGAGCCTGAGACAGGATCCATGCTTTGGGAGTAGGCCCCTGTGGACGGGGAGACCTTGGGCCGTTGGGGCTGATTGGACTGGGCCCCCTGCTCCTCACAATGAGGCCTAAAGCTACGGCCTCGTATCCAGTGCTGTCCAGTGTCACCCAGGAAGGCATGCCCTCCTTCGGCAGAAACAACTTTAAAAAAAACTGCTATTGCTTTTTAGACAAAAACAATATGGAGACTTTTATTTCATTGAGTTCGCTTTTTAGTATTTCCTTTCTTCTTGCTTTTGTTCTTTTTTTTTTTCCAGATTCTCGAGGTGATTATTGGATTGAGACTTTTGTCTTTATTAATGTTTACATTTAGTGGGGAAGTTTTCTTCCCAGCCCTACTTTAGAAGCTATGTCCAGCAACAAATTTTGATATTTTTATTTGTATTTTTTCACTAGCTCAGTACATTGTATTTATTTATTTATTATTTTGGAATGAAATCTGGCTGTGTTACCCAGGTTGGCTTCCAACTCGTGGGGACCAAGCAACCCTCCCACCTCAGCCGCTCAGGTAGGTGGAACTACAAGCATTTTACTCCCAGCTCAGTTATTGATTTTTAATATGATTTGATTGTGGTCAGAACATGAATATTCTGTATGATTTCAATTCTTTTTAATTTGTCGAAGTTTGTTTGATGGCCTAGGATAGGTTGACCATCCTGGCGTATGTTTCTTGAGCAGTGGAAAAGAATGTGTTTTCTGTTTTTGGATAGAAGGTTCTATATATCTGTTAGATCCTATATATTAACCTAATGTCTATTAGGTCGATGGTAGTGAAGTTTTTGTTATGTGCTGTCACTTATTGAGAGAGAAGTGTTAAAGTCTCCAGCTATAATTTTAGACTATTTCCCTCTTAGTTTTGTCAGTTTTTGCTTTTAAAATATTTTGCACTTCTCTTGTTTGGAAGCACACTTGGAATTGCTGTCTTCTTGAGATATTGACCCTTTATTATTACATAATGTTACTTTCTATCTCTGGCAATTTTATTTTCTCTGAAGTCCACTTTATCTGATATTAATATAACCACTCCTGCTTTCCTTTGATCAACTTTTGCATTATATCTCTTACCATTCCTTTCCTGCCTCTATTATTATTATATTTGAATTGAGTTTCTGTGGACAGTATATAGTTGGGTCATATTTTTAAATCCATTCCACCAGTCTTTTAATTGGTATATTTAGACCATTTACATTTAAAGTTAATCACTAAGTTAGGGTTTAAGTCTGCCATTTTATTTTTTTGTTTTCTGTTTCTTCATCTTTTTTTCCCCCCTTTGCTTCTGACTGCCTGTGGGTTACTTAAACATATTTTAGATTCCATTTTGATTCTTCTGTAGTGTTTTTAGTATGCCTCTTTGTATAGATGTTTCATGGTTCCTCTGGGTACTGTATATGTATAACTTATCACAGTCAGTCTAGTGGGTGCTATTTTACCAGTTCAAGGGAAATATCAAACCTTAACACTCTTTACATCCGTTTATTCACTGCCATTGATAACAGTTCAAAATACTTTCTCTATATAAACTTAGAATTACATTAGTTTTATTATTATTATTATTATTATTATTATTATTATTATTTGAGACACAGTCTCTTTTTGCCCAGGCTAGAGTGCAGTGGCACGATCTCGGCTCACTGCAGCCTCTGCCTCCTGGGTTCAAGCGATTCTTCTGCCTCAGCCTCCTGCTGGGATTATAGGCATGTGTCGCCATGCTCAGCTAATTTTTGTATTTTTAGTAGAGACAGCGTTTCACCATGTTGGTCAGGCTGATCTTGAACTCCTGACCTTGTGATCCACCCACCTCAGCCTCCCAAAGTGCTGGGATTACAGGTGTGAGCCGCTGTGCCTGGTTGAAATTTTTTTTAACTGTCAAACATGATTTAGAAAACTTAAGGAAATCCCATATTTGCCCATCTTTTTTTGTTTGCTATATTGTTTTCTTCTTTCCTAATGTTCCAAAGTCCTCCTTTTATCATTTCCCTTGTATTTAGATAACTTTTTTAAATGGTTCCCTTTGGGTAGATCTGCTGGCAACAGATTCTCTTGGTTTTTTGTCATCTGAGATTATCTTTATTTCTCCTTCATTCCTGAAGGATATTTTCACTGGATATAAGATTCTGGGTTTGACAGTTCTTTCAACACTTGAAAAATATTTTGCCACTTCCTTCTGGCCTCTGTGGTTTATGATGAGAAATCTGTTGTCATTCCATTTTTTTTTTTCCTCCTGCAGGTAGGGTGTCATTTTTCTCTGGCTGCTTCCAATATGTTTTTTCTTTGTCTTTATTTTCAGAAGTTTAATTATGATGTGTCTTGCTGTGGATTCCTTTGGGTTTTTCCTGTTGAGGGGTTCATTCTGCTTCTTGAATCTGTAGGTTTATATTTATTGCCATATTGTGAGAATCTTCAGCCATTATTTCTTTGAGTACTTTTTCAGCCCTGTCTTTTGTGTCCTCAGCTTCCAAGGCTCTGATGACATGAATGTTACATCTTTTGTTATAGCCCCACAAGTCCCAGAGACTGTTCTTTTTCTTGTTGTTGGTCTCCCTCCATCCATCTTTCCTTCCTTCCTTCCTTCCTTCCTTCCTTCCATCCATCCATCCATCCATCCATCGGTCCTTGAGACCAACGGTCTCAGGCTGGAGTACAGTGGCACAATCTTGGCTCACTGCAGCTTAACCTCCTAGACTCAAGCAATACTCCCACCTCAGCCTCCCGAGTAGCTGGAACCACAGGCACATGCCACTCTGCCTGGCTAATTTTTTTTGTTTGTTTGTAGAGACAAGGTTTTACCATGTTAACAAGGCTGGTCTCAAACTCCTGGCTTCAAGTGATTCTCCTGCTTCAGCCTCCCAGAGTGCTGGGATTACAGGCATGAGCCAACCTGCCTAGCATTCATTTATTCTATTTTTCAGTTCTAATATTTCCATTTGGTTTTAAATGTTTTATGTTTTATTTGCCTGAACTTTCTTTTTCTTTGCTCAGTCCTCGTTTTTTTTTTTTTTTTTTTTTTTTCTCAAGCATGTTTATAATTTCTCTTTGAAGCATTTTTGTCATGGTACCTTTGTCCTGGTTGGATAATTCTGTTTCTGTCATCTCAGGGTTGGAAGCTATTGTTTATTTTTTTGCGTTTGGTATCTTCCTGGTTCTTGGTGTGGTGAGCTATTTTCATTTGAAACTGGACTTATATTATGAGACTCTATATCTCATTTAAACTCTTTAGTTTGGTTTTCTTTCCCTAGCACTGCTGTGGCAAGGGAACCAGGGCCTGTCTCCTTACTGCCAGTGGAGGTAGAAGTTCAGGTTTTGCTTAGCTTTCATTGACACCTGGTAGTAGGGACTCCTTGTTACTGCCGATGGAGGTGGTAGTTTTGACTCTTCATGTGGTCTCCACAGACACCACATTGGTGTGTCCTCATTACTGCAGGGAGATGGTGAAAGTCTTGACTCTACTTGACCTCCTCTGACACCACCTCAGAGGGAGGTGGGGGAGCTCCATATCGCCTCCTTTCTTTCTCTTGCAGCAGAAGTCTAGGCTCTCCACTTGTGCATCATTGCTGGCATAAGTAGAGATGGGACCGCATTTTTTTCTTTAGTGTTAAGCTCGAGTAGAGTAATTCTTACCTAAAACTTTTATCTTTTTAGGTAGCCCTTCCCTGGTCCTTTGGCTTTTGTTAGGATTATTTTGGGTCTGCACCCATTGGTATTTCCATGTTACTGGCTTCTTAGCTGCATGCTTGGGATACCTGAGGCAAAAAGTAAACCCAGGGAGCTCATCCCCATGCCGTTTGTCAGGTTCTGCAATCTCTGGCTATTCTGCCATCTCTCCACATTTCAGAGTTGTCTGTTTGTTTTACGTATAATATACAGTGCTGTTAGTTGTACCTAGTGGGAAGAATAGGGAAAAGTGTTTTTACTCCATCTACCCTGAAGTAACCTCTCATTTACTTTGTTCCTTTCTCAGGACTTAGTGTAATGTTTTAATTCCAGCATTTTATTGTTGTTAATTTTATTCATGTATATTATTTTCTTTGGCAGGTAGTGAAGAATAAATTAATTTTCAGTGTAAAAGAATTCCCAAAAAGCAAGCAGATGTAGGTGACATCCACCATTGGGTTTCAGATATAAATAGGTCTTTGTATTTGGGGATGCTTTTTAGTTTACAAAGCAAAATCTTATAAGAGGGGGATCACATAGGTAGAAGCGGTCACTTAATATTTTTTGCACTGGCAAGTAGTAAAAAGACAGCGTCACTGTAGGTCTGGTTAGAATGGGCCGTTTACCTGATAGTGAGAGGTTTTCAGTTGACTTCATTTTCTCAAGATAAGTTTCACAAAGGGGTCCTGATAGCTTTCAAGTTATAACTGGCTATCTCACAGGATTATGACTCAGTAAAAACTTGAAAAGGCTTTGGTGGGTATAAAGAACCACTCGTGTGAGAGAATGCTACTTTTGTAATTGTCTTCCTGCAAAGATCTACTTTGCACTTAGAGCAGCACATTTTTACTTTCTGTAATTCTTAGAATCCTAGAATCTTAAAACTGAAAGCGATCTTAAAGATAAATGAGTGCCGGGCGTGGTGGCTCACACCTGTAATCCCAGCACTTTGGGAGACCGAGGCAGGTGGATCATGAGGTCAGGAGATTGAGACCATCCTGGCTAACATGGTGAAACCCCGTCTCCACGAAAAATACAAAAAATGAACTGGTCGCGGTGGCGTGTGCCTGTAGTCCCAGCTACTCAGGAGGCTGAAGCAGGAGAATCAGTTGAACCCGGGAGGCGGAGGTTACAGTGAGCCAAGATCGTGCCACTGCACTCAGGCCTGGGCGACAGAGCAAGACTCTGTCTCAAAAAAAAGGTAAATGAACTTTGCCATTTTTCCCATCCATGCAACTCAGTTTCTTTGAAGGATACTCCACTAGCTTACAGCACAGGGTGTCTCAAATCGTTAACAATGTTTGCCAACCTCTTCTGTTCTGCCTTGGCCTTTCCTGTTAGATCTTATCTCTCTGCTCTGCTTTTTGAGTCTAGTCTTTTATGAGAGAATAGGAAAAAAACCACTTCCTCTGTATTGTGATCATTCTTTTTCTTTTTCTTTTTTTTTTTTTTTTTGTGGGGGGGGGTGAGGGTGGGTTGTGGTCATTCTTACCTGCCATATCCTTTTATTTTTCTTCATTTTGTACAGTTAAGACCTTTGACCATTTTATCTGCTTTATTCAATCTGCAGAATTTGATTTTCTTAAAGTGGTGCCGTGGCATCCAGAACAATACACACAACACTTGTGTAGGATGGATAGGAACTTTGCTCCATGAAACCCTGCACTGCACTGTTGTTATTTGTACTGCTTTTCTCATGTACATAGAAACCCTTCTGAGAGGATTTGAGAGTCTTGTAGATATATGTAAATCATTGTATTTGCTCTCATTTTGGCACAAAACAGTTACTGAATTTATAGGTGGTTCATGGCCCTGGGATTTTTTTTTCCCCCTCTTTAGCGAGTTAATTCTTAAGTCTGCCCTATTTTGTTGCTTTATTCAGTATGACTGTAGAAAATCTAAGTGCAAGTGTACATTTGCCATTAGGATGTTTTCTTGTTAGCTTTGTGGCATTGTAGAGTGTTGATTTTCTGACGAATTAGGCTGGCTTTCATCCTTCCCTTCACTGTTTCCTCTTCCCGACCACTCCCTCAGTCACCTGCCTGGCCCGTTTGTGTTTTATTCATTCCTGTTTGTTATAACAATCTGTGTTATTGAAAGTGTTGGTGAGGCAGGGTCAGATACAGAGCACTGCTAGAGCATTTCTGATTGACATCAGCTCATTAATAATCATGTTTTGACTATGTGTATAGAACATGGTATGAATCATTTTTTACTTCTACATCAAAAACTGAAAAAATATATATTTTCTATATGTTTGACATCTTACTAGTAACTATAACATTGCTATAGATGATCTAATAATATTGGCACCTTTTTTTTTTTTTTTAAGGTGGGGCTTCACTATGTTGGCCAGGTTGGTCTTGAACTCCTGTCCTCAGGTGATCCACCCACCTCAGCCTCCCAAAATGCTAGGATTACAGGCGTGAGCCACCGCGCCCAGCAATATTGGTACGTTTTAAAATTTTGAAACATATTTAGTACCTAGTTTCATTTTACCTATTTTAAAAATATTTTCAGGAAATCCCCTTACCCAGGATATATTGAACCTTTATCAGGAACCAGATGGAACAAGACGGCTGCTGAACTATTTGCTTGATAATTTGTCAGGTACTGCAAAAAGAAGTAAGTGGTTATTTGTTTAAACCTTTTTATTAGGAAGATATGTAAGAATATTGCTTAATTCTTTATTTTCTGTTCAACTAGTTTCAACAGAACAACCACCTCCAAGGTCTTGGATTATGTTACAAGAACCAGATAGAACAAGGCCAACTGGTTGGTAGTCTTTTATTTTTTAACTGTTATTTTTGCTCAGTCTCTATAAGCCTAACAATATTGTCAGCATGCTTAGATAACAGGTAGCATTAAGATAGAATGTTTAAGGTTGATTTAGTTTGGGAGGTTATAAAAAAAAAATAATTATTGCTCACATGACCTCTATATATACTATGTTGTGCTATATAGAAAGTGTGCTGTAAAGCAGTGCTTCTCAAATGGGCAGTTTATCCCCCAGGGCACAATTGGCAATGTCTGGAGACTATTTTGGTGGTCATAACCGGAGAGAAGTGCTGCTGATTGCTAGAGGCTGGAGACCAGGGATGCTGCTCAACATCCTATATAGTACCTGGCACAGGCCCCCACAACAGACTTCACCTAAAATGTCAGTGGTGCCTCTCTTATTGAGAAAACCTTTCTGTAATGTATTGATGAAATTCACTTAAAATGAATACACTCAACTCTGTCTCTATTAGAAGTTTCCAAATCCTAGCATGTTCCAAATGGATTTGACACTACTGAGTTATAAGAGAGCTAAAACCCTTACTTAAGAGGAAAATTGAACTAATGACCTCTAATCTCCTTTTAACCTAAATTCTATGAAAATAGTTTGGTAACTTTAATGGCGCGTGTAACAAAATTCAATCTATGATACTGTTTTTATTTTACATAAAATAATAGTTGTGCTATAGAAGAAAATGAGACATGCCTATTAAGGAAACCGCGTATCCTACATTAACAATTGGTGGCATGGTAGAAGGAGTCGAGGAATGAGGAATGTTAGGCTCAGAGGCCGAAGGGCTCACAAGCTTAGACTTTTCACTTCCAAACCTTCTGTGCCTACCTCTGTAGTAGGTGTAGCACATTGTATTCTAACTTGTTCACTTATCTGTCCTGCTTGCATTATCTGTGTTTATTTATCCCCTATGTGTGGCATATAGTAGCTTTTCTGTGGCTATAGATTGAATGAATACAGTCACACTTAACATTTAAGTGAAAACCATTACTGAAATTCTATATTTTTTTTCTGCCACGTGTGTGAATAAGTAAAGTTATCTTTCCTACAGCCTTGTTTTCTGTCATGTGCTATAATGTTCTTTGTGATAAATATGCGACCCGGCAGTTATACGGCTACTGTCCATCATGGGCACTAAACTGGGACTACAGGAAAAAGGCCATTATTCAAGAAATCTTGAGCTGCAATGCTGATATCGTAAGTCTTCAGGTAAGTCAGACAGAAGAGAGTTGACCTAACATTGATAAAGCAAGGAGCAAACTAGGAATACATTACACAGATACATTTGAAGTTTCAGCTCTGTTTTTTTTTTTTTTAATGTTATTAGTGAATCCTGGGACTACTGTCTGCTTTGCTTTGCAGTACTGTGTTGCAAAATAAGCAATGAGTTAAGTTGGGTTTTATACATTTGCTATGACTGCTAAATACTCACCTTCCTCCTCCCTCCAATGTCCCTGCACACTATTTTTTAATTGGGTGGCAAAGGTACTGAAATTCTGGCATGGTCAAGCTATAACTTTGTATTCCTGACCATGTTATTAGAACAATTAAGGCACAGTATAAAAAGGACTGACTTGGCACATAATCATTTTGGGTTCTCAGTCCAGCTCTCATAGTCACTTGCATAATCTTGAACATGTTACTTTCTCCACAAGGGTCTGAAGTTACGATTTACAAAGTTCTTTCCATCTCTGATTCTCAGTCCACATCAGTTCTAAAACATAAGGAAATACACATGCATAGAAGTATGTGTCTTTCCATTCATTGTTCCTAAACAACAATGAATTGCCCTTGGCAACTGGTACCTGTAAAATGACAAGTAGGTGTTCCAGTTGGTTTCAGATAAATAGCTTTGAAAAGCTGTTACCCTTTTTTTTTTGGGGGGGGGTTGCGGGAGACAGGGCCTTGGTCTGTCCTCCAGGCTGGAGTGCAGTGTTGCTATCTCAGCTCACTACAATCCTCGCCTCCTGGGTTCAAGCGATTCTTAACCTTCCTAGTAGCTGGGATTACAGGCATGCACCATGCCCGGCTAATTTTTGTATTTTTAGTAGAGACAGGTTTTGCTATGTTGGCCAGGCTTGGTCTGAAACTCCTGGCCTCAAGTGATCCATCCGCCTCTGCCTCCCAAAGTGGTGGGATTATAGACATGAGCCACCATGCCCGGTTTGAAAAGATGTTACATTCTTATCTGCAGACCAGTCCTTTGAAATTATTTCAAGCTCTCAGACTATACATAAAAGTCAATATGCAGGACTAATTTTTGTCATATGAAATAACTGTTCTGTTTACAATTTTTTAGGAGGTTGAAACGGAACAGTATTACAGTTTTTTTCTGGTAGAACTGAAAGAACGTGGCTATAATGGATTCTTTAGTCCTAAGTCTAGAGCTAGGACAATGTCAGAACAAGAAAGGAAACATGTTGATGGCTGTGCAATATTCTTCAAGACAGAAAAGTAAGTCATCTTGTTTTTAAAAAAGAAAATTTTCTCAGTATTTGCAGGGTGGGGGCCAAGAATGAGGCACTATGTTATTACTCAAGAAAATAATGTTATTTGACCTAGGGGATTTCGTTTGTTTTTAATCATCAAAAATAACCTTGTTTTGGAGACATGCTTAAAGTACTGCTGTTTCTTCAGGTGTTTACTAGGGTTTAACTCCAATTGTTAATTGAATCACCAAGTAGTTAAAATTCCCTCTAGGATGGTGCAGGGATTCTTAAATCCATACTTTAAAAAGAATTGTTTAAAAATTACAAGTTAGAATATTCCAACATAAAACCTAAACAAGATGACTACATTTTTTCAGTTGTAATTTTCAAATTGTTATGGTATCAGTAACAGACTTAGTACAACTTTAAATGGATGTGGGAAGCTTGGTGAAGGATTTTCCATAATGTGATTTAAGTGCCATCATATCTATTAAGGAAGTTTGGGAAAACTACAGTTCCCACAAAGCTAACCTGTTGGTATTCCCAACTCTGTTTGTGTGTGTGTTTTGTTTTTGTTTTAGATTTACTTTGATTCAGAAACACACTGTTGAATTTAATCAGCTAGCCATGGCAAATTCTGAAGGGTCTGAAGCTATGCTGAACAGAGTCATGACAAAAGATAACATTGGAGTTGCAGTACTGCTAGAACTTCGAAAGGAATTGATTGAAATGTCATGTGAGTGGCCCTTTCACTTCCTGTAAAATTGACCACCAAAATTTAATAGCTCTGACTAGACATCTTCAAAAGAATAGAAAACAGAAATTTCATTGTGTATTAATGGTCTTGTCTAACACCTGAAGAAACTCAGTGAGAATTTTTGTCTTTTCTAAAATATATCTCTTTTTCTCTGCCACAAAGCTTAAGATGAGAAAGCATTGGCCTGTTAAAGTATTACAAACCTTGAAAAGCATTAAGAAACTTTCTTTTTTCTCTTAAGAATTTTTTATGTAAAAGAAATGTTGAAGTAAACATTAAAGTAACTGCTCAGGGGTAAGAACCCTCTACACTTTTATATTTTTTGGCAGCAAGGATATTTCTGTAATCTAACTTCTTTTCCTGATCTATTTAAAATAATTGTTTTCAAGGTCTTGAGTTTTCGATAAATGGATCACTTCAAATTGAAAGTATATTTAAGTGACCATTATGCCAAGAGCTGAAACTTTGTCACTTGAGCAGTTGGAATAGGGATATTTAATGTGAAGTATAGAAAAAATGGAAATAGGACTTAAGAGTTGTCTTAAATATAAGAAAGAAGGTTTAGATTTAATTTTGTGAGGCTTGATTTAGGACATCCAAACTAAGACCAAAAGTTTGAAGGAGACAGAATTTTAAAACTCAAACTGTCCCAAATAGATGGGGCTATTTTTGTACAAGTAGTGAATGCCCTGTGCTGGAAGCATCAACCCAGTTTTAGATGTGTATTTCTTGGGTTTGTTGTGGGTCACATTTAGTCATCAGGTAGGAAATTTAGGTGACTTTTCTATTCTGGGACTCTGAGAGATTATTTGCATTCAGACACTATAAGAATATATGGGCTGATGGGCGGGTTTTGTCTGTTTCTTTGTTTTGTTTTTATCTAATATAGCTGGAAAGCCACATCTTGGAACAGAAAAACAACTTATTCTTGTGGCTAATGCTCACATGCATTGGGACCCTGAATACTCTGATGTGAAGTTGGTGCAAACTATGATGTTCCTCTCAGAAGTGAAGAACATTATTGATAAAGCCTCTCGTAACCTCAAATCCAGTGTATTGGGAGAATTTGGAACTATTCCACTTGTGTTATGTGCGGACCTTAATTCTTTGCCAGATTCTGGTAAGAAAATAATGTGTTTTATGTAGAATACTTTTGACATAAAATGATTTAGTAATGTGTTGTTTCTGATCATTCCGAATTAAGTCCAAATAAAAATTCCCTTTGTAATGGCAGCTATGAGCAGGTTTGTAATGTTGTGTCGGGGTAGAGGGGGCTGTTTTGAAGATGAAACGGTATTATGGAACCCTGAAGAGAAGGATGTAATCATCTTGAATAAACACATAGGCAATAACTCGAAATGACTCTTTTTTTTTTTTTTTTTTTTGAGACGGAGTCTCGCTCTTGTTACCCAGGCTGGAGTGCAATGGCGCGATCTCGGCTCACCACAACCTCCGCCTCCTGGGTTCAGGCAATTCTCCTGCCTCAGCCTCCTGAGTAGCTGGGATTACAGGCACACACCACCATGCCCAGCTAATTTTTTGTATTTTTAGTAGAGACGGGGTTTCACCATGTTGACCAGGATGGTTTCGATCTCTTGACCTCGTGATCCACCCACCTCGGCCTCCCAAAGTGCTGGGATTACAGGCTTGAGCCACCGCGCCCGGCCTTCGAAATGACTCTTTAAAGAACATATTTTATTATCCCCAAGTCAGAGATAATTATGGTTATTAAGATAGTCTCTTTGAGATTCCAGCATGTGGTAATATAATCACATTTTAAATTTGAGTTAAAATTATAGAATCTCAATTTTGCATGTATTTGTAACTTGATTAGAAAAATATACCTCAGGTGGAAATTGAGCTCCTTTATTTACACACCTAACAGTCAAGTGATTATTATTTTTATTTATTTATTTATTTATTTATTTATTTATTTATTTTTAAAAGACAGAATCTTGCTCTGTGGCCAGGTACCAGGCTGGAGGGCAGTGGTGCAATCTCAGCTCACTGCAGCCTCCACCTCCTGGGTCCAAGCAATTCTACTGCCTCTGCCTCCTGAGTAGCTGGGACTACAGGCGTGGGCTACCACGCCCAGCTGATTTTTGTATTTTAGTAGAGATGGGGTTTCACTATGTTGGTCAGGATGATCTTGATTTCTTGACCTTGTGATCTGCCCGTCTTAGCCTCCCAAAGTGCTGGAATTACAGGTGTGAGCCACCATGCCTGGCCAGTCAAGTGATTTTAACAAAGAGCAAGGATCTTGATTTTTATTAAAATGTAGAATACAGAAAGCCCGATCTGGAATGCTTTCCATAGATAGTATACAATAAACAATAGCTCTTGTAATAACAAACGATTTTTTCCTTTTTGTGTTTCAACTCATTCATACTCTTATACAAGCAGGAATACTTTTCCTTGGACTTGAATGTATACATGAACACACACACGCATGCACATTTGGAAGCACACGTTGACATCACAATAGATAGAACCATTAGGAAGAAAGAACCTGGCCGCATGCTGTGGCTCATGCCTACTAATCCCAACACTTTGGGAAGCTGAGGCGGGCAGATCACTTGAGGCCAAGAGTTCAAGACCAGCTTGGCCAACATGGTTAAACCATGTCTCTACTGAAAATACAAAAATTAGTCAGATGTGGTGGTGCACACCTGTAATCCCGGCTACTTTGGAGGGTGAGGCACAAGAATGACTTGAACTCTGGAGGCAGAAGTTGCAGTGAGCCAAGATTGCGCTACTGCACTCCAACCTGGTTGACAAAGTGAGGCTATCTCAAAAAGAAGAAGAAGAAAGAAAGAAAGAAAGAAAGAAAGAAAGAAAGAAAGAAAGAAAGAAAGAAACTGAGTTAAAATTTGATTTCAGGGAAAATAAAGCTATCTAAAATCTTCTGTAATTCTTTATTCCAGCTCATCAAGTTATCTGGTTATTACTACTACCGAAGCAGTTGACTAATAGTCTCTGGCAGTTTGTCTACATGCTTTCTGCTTTCTGTGTAGCTACAAAGTATCTGAGGAATAAAGAGAAAATCTAGTCAAACGTTAACATCCAAGACCCATTTCAGCATTGTGAAATACAGTATTATATAGCAGGCAGGTCAGAAAATGTCCAGCCTTGCTAATTGGTGAAAAAAATGCAAATTAAAATATATTCGTAGAGCCCATCTTGTGCTTAGTAAATTGGGAAAATACTTCACTAGGGATCGGTAAGTTTGCTCTGTAACTAGCTGGTGATATTCTCTTCCATAGTTGGCAGTATTATAAAGTGGCACATTCAGTCCTAATCTTGGGATTTTATACCAAGTAAATAATTGAGCATAAGCAGAAATCTACACACTAAGATGTTGATTGTGGTATTATCTTTAATTCTTTTTAAAAAGTGGAAACTACCCTGCATTTTACAAAATTAGTAGTAAATATTATCCACCAGCCCAATTGCATTGTGCAGCCATTAAAGAATGATATTTGGGAAGACACATGTTTATAAAGCAAAGTGTAAACTGTTCAATATTCTGTGATTACAATTATGTAAAAATAGATTTGGACAAGTCCTGACAAATATAAAAAGGAATGTTTTGGAATGTGGGAATACGTGTGGTTTAAAACTTTTTACTATTACATGATCTTTTAAAATTACTTTTTGTTTATATTATATTTGACAATAAAAATTTTGTCTTCATTGTAGGTGTTGTAGAATATTTGAGCACGGGTGGAGTAGAAACAAATCACAAAGACTTTAAGGAGCTGAGGTATAATGAAAGTCTCACAAACTTCAGCTGTCATGGGAAGAATGGAACCACCAATGGAAGGATCACTCATGGTTTCAAGTTAAAGAGTGCCTATGAGAGTGGTCTGATGCCTTACACGAATTACACATTTGATTTCAAGGTGTGTCTTGAGACTGATAAGTTTTTCAAACCTCTATTTTACTGGCAAGTTTTCTGATGCTTTATGATGTCTTTAAAAATGTGGATGTGTGTTCAGACTGGAATGAAGCAGTCTTGGATTCACTGACAACAATATTCTTTGTTTTATGTTTGAGACTAGGTCTCACTTGGTTAGCCAGGCCAGAGTGCAGTGGCACAGTCACGGCTCACGGCAGCTTCAACCATGCAGGCTGAAATGATCCTGTCACCTCGGCCTCCCTAGTAGCTGGGACTACAGGCGCACACCACCACGCCTGGCTAATTCATGTATTTTTTGTAGAGATGGAGTCTCGCTATGCCCAGGTTGGTCTTGAGCTCCTGGCCTTAAATGATTCTTCCACCTCAGCCTCCCAAAGTTCTGAGATTACAGGCGTGAACCACTGTACTCGGCCAGTAATATTTTTTTATTACTCTTCTTTAGAATTTCATGTGATTAGTGTCACAACCTTACTTTGTATATATTTATTCTAATATTTTCCAGGATAAGAAGTTAGATGAAATCTGTAAAATTCCTAAGCTGACTTTCCACCTTTTGGTGACAATTATGTTTCTTGTATTCTCATTATTAACAGCTAGATATGCTGAACCATGCTATCTAATTTGGGTGGCAGTTGGGGTAAGGTGTTCCTTCTCTTACATTTTAATTTAACTGAAACTAAATTATTTTGAATGTCAAAATGTAGTTATTAGCTATTTTTAAATGTTTCTAAGATACATCTTTTTTTGCCCCCAGAGACAGAGTCTTGCTCTGTTGCTCAGCCTGGAGTTCAGTGGTGCAATTTTGGCTCACTGCAACCTCCCCCTCCCAGGTTCAAGTGATTTCTCATGCCTCAGCCTCCTGAGTTGCTGGGATTACATGTGCGCGCCACCACACCCAGCTGATTTTTGTATTTTTAGTAGAGACAGAGTTTCACCATGTTAGCCAGGCTGGTGTCGAACTTCTGGCCTCAAGTGATTTACCCATCTTGGCCTCCCAAAGTGCTGGGATTACAGGCATGAGCCACTGCACCTTGCCAGATTCTCATCATTTTTTTTATTTAGGGCTATGTCACTTTCTTGTGTTTATCCTTTTTTTTTTTTTGGCAGGAGTCGGGGGCTTCTCCATTGTTCTGTAGATAGGTTTAACTGTCTTTTTTTAAAAAAAGAGAAAAAGAGATGTTGTTTCAGCCTGTCATCCAGGTTGAGGTACAGTGATATGATCATACACACTGCAGCCTTGAAGTGGGCTGAGGCAATCCTGCCTCAGCCTCCCCACTAACTAGAACTACAGGTGTGCGCCACCATGCCCAGCTAGTTTGTTTTTTTTTTTGTTTTGTTTTGTTTTTTTTGTAACTTTGGTTTTTTTTAAAGACAGGGTCTTGCTATATTGTCCAGCCTGATGTTGAACCCCTGGCCTTAAGCATTCCTCCTGCCTTAGCCTCCCAAAGTGCTGGGATTATAGGCAGAAGCTACTGCATCTGGCTCAGCTGCCCTTTTAAACTACTTTTTGCATTTCTGCTTTCTTAACTCCTAGCTTTCTATTTCTAAGCTGCTGGCAAAGTAATAATTTAGCTTAGCTTGTCAGAGTGTAAATAAGAGTTTAGATAGTATCTCTGGAGCGCTTACACTTTAGAGTATAGAAAGTAAAGCCCCTGTTTATCCTCAAGTGCCCCTTCCTTTCAAATTCTTTTTTTTTTTTTTTGAGACGGAGTTTCACTCATGTTACCCAGGCTGGAGCGCAATGGCGTGACCTCGGCTCACTGCAACCTCTGCCTCCTGGGTTCAGGCAATCCTCCTGCCTCAGCCTCCTGAGTAGCTGGGATTACAGGCACGCACCACCATGCCCAGCTAATTTTTTGTATTTTTAGTAGAGATGGGGTTTCACCATGTTGACCAGGATGGTCTCGATCTCTTGACCTCGTTATCCACCCACCTCGGCCTCCCAAAGTGCTGGGATTACAGGCTTGAGCCACCGCGCCCGGCCTCCTTTCAAATTCTTAAGGAGACATTGAAGAGAAGGCATGGGTGATAGCCAAAGGGTGGGAAAGCTTAGGGTTTTTTTCTCTTTATGTTGCTGATGGAGGCAGGAAGAAGACACTTGAATGTGCTTCAGAGTGCATTTGGCCAAGAGCACGTAGAGGAGAGAAGCAGAACCATCAGATGGGAACAGTTTGTTAGATGCCATGGTGGGGTGCTGCTGAGAGAGAAGGGGGCAGGTAGAGACAGTTCTGCCCTCGTGCAGCTGAGCTGTGATGAGAGAGACAAGTCTCAACCACACAGATGAGCTAATGACACCTTGAGATGGCCATTAGCAAGGGAAGTGAATCAATGGTGGGAAGTAGTGAGTAGGTGGGAGCAGGATCCAGGAAGGTCTTTGGAAAGCAGTTGAACCTGACATTGAAAGATTAAGGAATTGACCTCATAACAAGTGTTACAGGCAGAGTGGAGAGTGACAGAGAGAGAGAGAGAGAGAGAGAGAGAGAGAGAGAGAGAGAGAGAGTGTGTGTGTGTGTGTGTGTGAGTGTGAGTGTGAAGGTCCTGAGGCAGGAAAGAGCTTGGTACCTATAGGTTCTCCTCCCATCCTAACTCCTGTCTCACTCCAAAGGCTAGTGTGGCAGCAGGGAAAGTGGTGCAAATTAGGTTAGGAAAGAGAAGCAGAGGCTGCATCCTGAAGGGTCTTAGGTCTTGTTAAAGATGCAGATAGGAAGAATGCTTCATTCTACTGGATTTGACATTTTGTGGGAGGAACCATTTGGTGTATGTAGTACAGATCTCATCCTACAAGCTGGTAAGTTTCACTTGTTTAGTTCTGTTCACCAAACATGACTGTAAAGACATGTCTTGAAAGCACTCAGGATTTCCGTGTTGTCTTATGTGGTGCTTATATCTTTCTTTCTGTTGTTTTTCAGGGTATAATCGACTACATTTTCTATTCTAAACCTCAGCTGAACACCTTAGGCATCCTGGGCCCTCTGGACCACCACTGGCTGGTTGAGAATAACATCAGTGGCTGCCCACACCCCCTCATCCCCTCTGACCACTTCTCACTTTTTGCACAACTGGAGCTCTTACTGCCTTTCCTGCCCCAAGTCAATGGCATCCATCTTCCTGGCAGGAGGTAGTCAAGCACCTTCGGAGGACAGCCTCGATTCACTTGTAAACTTGTGAAAATCTGAACATAGGGGAGTGAGGTATGGCCACTGAGGATTTTTGTTTTGAATTTCCAATCTGATTATTTGATAAGGATATAGTATGAAAGCCAGGTGCTAGCAACAGACAAATTCTGAGCCCAGTATGCTTTATACTGCTAGACAGGGATTGGTGTGTTTGCACCTATCTTTAATTTGTTATAAGAAATTTTCCTATTTCTTCTATCCAATATAATATTTTCATGCCTTGAAATAGGAAAATGTTTGAAGAGCTTATTCTCTTTGCACAGAAATCTGTAGCACTACTTTTTTGAGGCCAGTAGTAACATCCAGAGACCATTCTTCCATACTTTACTCCCTCCTTTTTCAGACTTGTTTGTAAAATATAGAATTTGAATTTAGCCTTTATGATTGTATATGATCCACAGAAGACCTGATTTATGAAATTTTGTACTAAAAAATCATTTGGAAATGATTGTATTGTAAACTAAGGCTAAATTTTTTTTTTAACCTGTTTCATGTGTTATAAATGCCAGCTTGTAAAAGAAGCTGCAACAGACTTTCTCTGCTCATGATTTGCACTCTGAGGGTTTTGTTAGCCCTTTTGTACTACTTTATTTTTAAATTGAGAACATGGTTCTTTAAATATAAATCTGCTTAAACCTTAGGATGTTTTCAGACCGGAGGCAACTTATTCATGAATTTTTACGAAAACTATCTACCAGGACAGATAAGCTGAACAGTGATGATCTGTAGGCATTTATGGACTGAATGTAATGGTTGATATATGTACATTCTGGTATTTTTAAATCTTTAACTTTTTTAAGTTAAAAAACTACAGCTGCTAAGGTACAGCTTAACTCCTTTTTGAGACACTTCCTGTCCTATCTCCACTGTGCCTGCCTAAATTTGTTCTCATCAAGCACTGCCTGTGCATGCAGAGAAAATCTGTGCATCCTCTTTTATATTTTTAAAATACTGTTTAACATTTGTGAGAATTTTATGAAAATGCTTTTGTATGAGCTGTGGCTTTTTTTCCATTGCGAAGCATAAAATAATCACATTTTGGAACATGTTTATGGGGTGGGTCCCTGGATCTTTGCTCACCAGATCCAAGCACTGCTTCTCGGTGTCATTGCAGCGTACTGCTTGTCACCCAGAATACTACTATCATGTGAATTCTTTTTGTTGTCCGTGTATTCCTTAGTCTTTTTTTTTTAATCATTCCTTATTTAAGAAGAAGCAATTTTCCATTTATGAAGCAGTATAAATTAGATGCATTTTCAAAACAGGTCCCTAAGACAATTGTTCAGATCATTTTTAAAATGACTAAGTCATTTTAGTATGTCAACCAAGATAAAAGTTACATCACACCCTCTATTTTGCCCGTAGTGCCATTAGTAGAATAGAAATGAAAAGCAGCTTTAACTTTGCAAAGTGAACGTGTACATGGTCTGTTCTCATTTATTCATTCTTCTGTGAAAAGTCAAATGAATTCAGAGGGAGCTTGGTCAAACTGCTTTTGTTTCAACTGCAGGCAGGGGAGTAAAAGGACAGCACGTGAGCATTAGGAAAAAAAATGTTGACTGTTATTAACAATTTTTATACAGAGTGAGTCATTTTGGATGACTTAAAATTTTATGAAAAATGTTCAGCACTTAAATGTGCTTATTCTGTTTTTAAGAGAAAATAAAATTACATACTGTTTAAATAAATGATTCTTTTTTTTTTTTTTACTTTTAGAAAATTCTCCAAAGGGTTTTGATCTTGAATCTTTGTCTTGGACCTGTTTTTTCCTTTGAGGGTTTTTGTTGTTTTTTTAAGATTTCGTTGGGATGTTTTGGTTTTGTTTTTTGCTTTTTGTTTAAGTTGTGCTGACACCAAACACGTCCAGTTTATAATCAGTACATTGGAAAGCTGGTATTGATGTAAAACCAGTACATAACTTTTTATGGGGTTTTTGTTCTTGTTTTTTTTTTTTTTTGTAAAGTGTGAATTAAAGGTATGTTTACTCATTTTTCCTAAGCACTGTGTTGGTAATATGCATCATGACAATTTCCAGTGAAGGTGAGCTGGAGCTGGTTGGACTGAGACTGAGGAAGCAGCCTTTCCTACGATCTGCATTATGTAATCACAGGTCCAGAGAGCTTTATGGAAGGGGGAGGGGAGGAGCACTTACTCATTTTGTATTTGTTAATGGAGGATGTAATCTTTTCGTAGATGCTGGAACTAGAGTGCACTTGTTAGATGCTAAAGGTTTGAGCTTTACACAAAATGTATTCATCTGTATTTGTTATTGTCTATAATATATTTGAATTTGGGGCAGCATATTAAGATATAATGGCCTGTTATGTCTTGAAAATACTTGTTTTGCCTCTTCCAGGCATACTGCATTATGTAGATCAGTTTGAACAGCTTCTCCACCTTAATTTGGACACTGATAAATTGAACCAAGAGTGTAGATTTACAATTTAACCTTGAAAAGAGGAAGAAATATTTGGGGTCTATAGGGAATAAACAGTCGCACCAAAATAGACTATGATGCTTTTGTTAAGCAAGGTTTCATGTTTTAGATATTTTCTGTGTGTTAAATAATTTCCAATAATCTATACTTTCTAAAATGCAATAAAAACTAGTATGTTTTCGCAGTGTAGATTTTTTTTTTCAAAAATTCTGTAACAAATATATTTAATGTGTTGCCATAATGTAATTTCAGTGTTTTTGCTGGATAAATCCATTTTAGAAATGTTTTACAAAAAGTTTGAGGCATGTTTTCTGTTTTAAAGATCAGGTGTTTGGAGGCATTCAAGTCCTTGTTGCAAATCTCTTGAAGTACAGCTTTACCATATTCGTGGTAATTATTAATACCTTGAGAATTTAAATATTGTTTATCAAGTTAATTTATGGCATAATTTAAGCTAAAGTTGTAGAAATGAAGTGTCGAGTGCAACTTTAATAGTCCCAAAGATAGGCAAAGAACATCTCCAAAAATGTGTGTGTGTTTTTTTCTTTTGATTTAGTGACAACTAGGAAAACTTACTTGGGGTTGTTAGCACTTTCAAACTTAGGGACATTATTAATTTGGATGGAATGCACTTCTAAATGTTTAAATTAAAATTTCAAAGGTCTTCTGAGATTCAGGTTCTCAATAATAACATTGAAGTTTTAGAGTTTCACTCTGTACCATTTAAATTTATGGAACCAGTTTCCATAGTGACTTCTAAGGTTTTGGGCTCATATATAAGGACAAAAGTCAACCTAGGCAAAACAGTTAACAAATGTTGCAGATAATTCCAAAAACACCTTTAGCAGATGTTTCTTCACCATTCATAAACAGTATTTTAAGATGTTCACTTTGCTTTTCTTTTTGGTTACATAAATTTTAATAACTGGTATGTTGAAGTAGTGTCTAAAGGTATCTAGTCTTTATTCACAGTACATTATATTGTGTAATGCACTGGACTAACTCTTGTTTACCATTCATGTAACAAAACCCAGCACATTATCTGCACTATAAGCTCAAAGAATGTCACATTTGCCCAGGCAGCTCTTTGATAAGGGTGATGGGAAACTGAATATATATCATATGGACTGGTGGTAACAAGGGCTTTTACTGTTATTTTCAGTGGAACCTTCTTGGTCAAATTGTAACTAGCTAGTATTATATTTATATACAGGGTTTTTTTTCTTTACCGATGTATTTTCCTACTCATAGCCAACCAATAAATTCAATATCTGTTTCAAATATTTTAGAAGTGTAATTTATATAGCTGTAGTACTGAGGTTTGAGGAAAAATAAATGTTAATCAGCAGACCACGTGTTTAAAATTCTGAATCATCTGGGACAGGGTTGTAACTCACCCTTCCAAAGGGAAGAGTGCAGGGGAACAGGGCCATGATATGGGGAAATGGTGTAAACAAATGTATTTCTTTATTGGCTGTGTTATTCTGTATAACACTCATTTCTTTGCCAAAGTTCAATTTTATATTTAGGCAACTGATGGTCCTTTTGCATTTAGGATTTTCATTGTTGTTACCATATACCTCATAATATAAGAAATGGGCTCATGTGTCTTCCGTCTTTTGGAAGGAGGTTGACATATTTTAAATAAATGCTTTTAAATACTGTAGTAAACATTGTGTTGGGGTTATAATAATTCATTAAATGTTTTACTTGTTGCATGTATTTTGTTGTATATGTAAACTTTAAAAACGCTTGACTTCCTGAGTCTTCAGATGTCACCTTACAATTGAGAAAACAACATGAGTTTCTTTACTTTTAGAAACCACTTCCACAAGGTAAATTTTTATGTAGATGTGGGAAAAATCATTTAAAATCTGGAGAGTTTAGATTAAATGAATATTTGCTTTGATCTCCAATTTTTAAAGTAGGCATGTTCTACTTAATTCTTAGTACAGTGATGCACGTTAGGGGGATATGTTCTGAGAAATGCATCCTTAGGTGATTTTGCCATTGTTTGAACATCAGAGTGTATTTACACAAACATGGGTAGTGTAGCCACATCTAGGCTATGTGGCTTAACCTTTTGCTTCTGTGCTAGAAACCTGTACAGCATGTTACTGTACTGAATACTGTAGGCAGTTGTAAGACAGTGGTAAATATTTGTGTATCTAAACATGGAAAAAAGTAAAAATACAGTATAAAAAAAATGGTATGTCTGAGACTGGGGACAGTGCCTCATGCCTGTAATCTCTCATTTTGGGAGACCGAGGTGGGCAGATCACTTGAGGCCAGGAGTTCGTGACCAGACTGGGCAACATGGCGAAACCCCGTCTCTATAACAAATACAAAAATTAACTGAGTATGGTGACACACACGAGTGTCCAGCTACTTAAGAGGCTGAGGTGGGAGAATTGCTTGAGCCCAGCAGGTGGAGGTATCAGTGAGGAGATTGCGCCACTACATTCCAGCCTTGGCTACAAAGTGAGACTCTCTCAAAAAAAAAAAAAGTATATCTGAATAGGCAGTTCTATTATATCTTATGGCCTATTCTCATATATGTGGTCCATCTTTGATTAAAATATCATGCACAATGTATGATGGTATGTAGTTTTAACTCATAATAAGTTTTGTTCCTCATATAATTGTCAAAAAATAAGTATAAAAGAGTTAATAGGTTGGGTGCAGTGGCCCATGCCTGTAATCCCAGCACTTTGGGAGGCTGAGGTGAGCAGATCACTTGAGCCCAGGGGTTCAAGATCAGCCTGGGCAATATGGCAAAACCTCACCTCTAAAAAAATACAAAAATTAGCCAGGCATGGTGGCACATGCCTATCGTTCCAGCCACTCAGGAGGCTGAGATGGGAGGATCACTTGAGCCTGGGAGGCTAAGGTTGGAGTGAGCTGAGATTGCACCACTGTACTCCAGCCTAGGTGACGGAGCAAGATCCTGTCTTAACCCAAAAAAGTTACTGAAGTATGTGCCATGTTACTTTGTAAATACAGTTAATGTTCCTTAAAGGAACAATTACCTAAAGAAACATGAATTGAAATATATTTAGAATAAAGTTTTTAGGTTTTAGATAACATATATACCAAGAGTTCCCTTTTTAGACTGTTATTTAGGTATTCAAATTGATTTTACAGTAAGCTTTCACAAGTATAATTTTAACATAATGAGTGGTTTTATATTAGAAGTAACTTGTAGAAGATAGTTTTCTACTAGAGTGTTAAGGAGAATTTGAGAAATATTTTTGTAAGTAAATTTCCCTTGAATAATATTTTAAATAGATTAGTTCTAACGAACTAGTCTATAGCCAGGGGTTGGGAAGACTGCTGGATTGCAAAGTAGTTTGAAGACCAGTTTTTAACAGTTTCAGCACATTTAACCTTTTTAATCAAATAAATAAGGAGATGTCAGTTTTCTCAGTTTCTTTGAATCACAAACTTTAAATCACTCTACCCAAAAGCTATTAAATGAGTTTGGGCCTGTTATAAGAAACTTTGCTTGCTCTGTCAGTACAACCTGAAGCAGGCTTCAAGAGCTTTAATTGCTGGATACCTTCCAGCTTACCAGCAAAGTGAATCTGAGCTGCTGGGCTTATAGAGCTACCCACTAGTAAGTTGCCTAAGTTTACTTAAAATTGAGAGATTTACAATTGTTGTACTCTGCGCTTAGATTGTAAACAGAGATTTGCAGGCATAATCCTTGACTTCCAGTTACTCGTTGACCATAAATCTAGTGCAGTGGGTGCTGAAGATGTAATAGGTGTGGAGGAAGAAACTCGTCCACTTGGGAAGGTTGCTGTAGCAGGGCTGTGCAGGATACATGGAAAGAGTAAGACGAATACTTGGTGTCAGAGTAGTTAGCTGGCCTCTGGTGTGGTCCAGTTGACAGCTAAGCTGAGGAGGGCTTGCAGAGCAGTAAGCCTAGAAAGGAAAGGGAATTTGAAATGTTTAGGAAAGGGAATTTGAAATGTTTAGGAAAGGGAAGTAATAACCTCAATTTCTGCCTCATGTGGATGAAAAGACAGATAAATGAGTTTTGTCCAGTCATTGTTTTATGTAAACCCTGACCCCAAATCTGTATCTGCCACCAAGGTCCCCATTTTTTCTTTACCCATCTGACAAAAGTATTTAGTCGAAGAATCTTGTTTCTCAAGCTGGATTTTACTTCATTCCCCATTATCATTCATTCAGATTTTAGTCTGCAAGAGAAAGCCAGTGTGCCCTTACTAAACGGCTTAGTAATTCCAGAAAATGATAAAAGGTAGCATTTGATGCTACATTAATTCTTTTAGCCTATTTCCCTTTGGCTTTTTGTATTAATAAAATAAATGAAAAAGACTGCCTTTCTGAAATTGCTGGTAAGACCAAGCATTCAAAGATAGGTAAATAGAACAACATATTTATCAATGAAGGGAGGGATCCAAGGATTCTCAGCTCTGTGAAGCTCCCCTCATGCAACAACTCTTGTTCAGTATGGTGGCTTCTAGCCATTGTGGCTTTTGAGCATTTGAAATGTGACTGTTGTGACTGGTACTGTAGAAATCTATTTTTTGTTAAGCAAAAGTTGATTTTTATAGGATCACATTTAATTGTTGCATTGTGTTAGAGAACTGCTACATTGCTTGTTTGTATTCTCCATAAACACATTGCCAGATGATATCAAAGAATTCATTCTAACAGCATTTTACTAACCAAAGTAACATTATAATGTGTTTATTGAATGCTATGCAGACAGTTACTGTGCCTATGTTAAGTCCTAATTAGCAAAGTGAGACGTTTGTTCATATTTTTCTAGTTTAAAAAATATAGGCAACTTATTAAATTTAAAATCAGTTCTGATACAGAACTGAGTGGAAATGCGGGGCTAATTCCAGCCACCATACTAGGTCTGTCACAAGCTAGCTGTATCACAAATTTCAGGACGAATGACAGCTGCCGTTTGCCTTACCACAGCAAAGAAAAAAAAATCTGTATTTGTGTAAAAAAAAATACAATTACATATTGAATTTAATGATTTCCCTTGATGGATAAAAATGAAATTAATCACTGAAATGTCCAACAGAAAGTAAGACAATTTGTAATAGGATTCAAGCATATAGATTTGGCCAGTTATGTTATAAAAGGGCTTACTTGGCCGGGCGCGGTGGCTCAAGCCTGTAATCCCAGCACTTTGGGAGGCCGAGGCGGGTGGATCACGAGGTCAAGAGATCGAGACCATCCTGGTCAACACGGTGAAACCCCGTCTCTACTAAAAATACAAAAACATTAGCTGGGCATGGTGGCGCGTGCCTGTAATCCCAGCTACTTAGGAGGTTGAGGCAGGAGAATTGCCCGAACCCAGGAGGCGGAGGTTGCGGTGAGCCGAGATCGCGCCATTGCGCTCCAGCCTGGGTAACAAGAGTGAAACTCCGTCTCAAAAAAAAAAAAAAGGGCTTACTTACCTTCTTCCATGGGGAGGTGAAAAGGGGTATTCCCCCCACTTTATTTTTTTGAGACGTAGTCTTACTGTCACCCAGGCTGGAGTGCAGTGGCGCGATCTCGGCTGACTGCAGTCTCTGCCTCCTGGGTTCAAGCGATTCTCTGGCCTCAGCCTCCCGAGTAGCTGGGACTACAGGCGCGTGCCACCATGCCCGGCTAATTTTTTGTGTTTTTAGTGGAGACGGTGTTTCACTGTGTTAGGATGGTTTTGATCTCCTGACCTTGTGATCCGCCCGCCTCAGCCTCCCAAAGTGCTGGGATTACAGGTGTGAGCCACTGCATCCAGAATTTTTTTTTTTTTTTTTTTTGGAGACAAAGTCTCACTCTGTTGCCCAGCCTGGAGTGCAGTGGCACAGTCTCAGCTCACTGCAACCTCCGCCTCCCGGGTGCAAGCCATTCTCCTGCCTCAGTCTCCTGAGTAGCTGGAACTACAGGTGCACACCACCACACCCAGCTAGTTTTTGTATTTTTAGTAGAGACAGGGTTTCACCGTGTTGGCCAGGGTGGACTCGATCTCTTGACCTTGTGATATGCCCACTTCAGCCTCCCAAAGTGCTGGGATTACAGGCATGAGCCACTGAGCCTTGCCAAGTACTTGGTTACTTTAGATGAGTGTACAGCATAAAACACACTGCCCAGTTAATCAAGTAATTTCTTAAAAGATTTCCAAATTTACACAGAAATGTGCATTCTTAGCCTGAAAAAAATCACACTTGTGGCACAGATATTTTTGCATCTTTTCCTTCTGCCAAAGAACTTCAGCTAGATAGGAAAAAAAGTTTTTCACTACTGTTAATGCTCTAGCTGTGTGAGGTCAAAAATCTGAGACGGAGTCCCTTTTTTTTGCACCATATGGTTCTTATTGAAAACAGTTGTGTTCAGTTTTCTGAAACATTTTTCAAAAGATGTCATGGACACAGTTGTTAAAAATTGTCCAGTATATAGATTCAGGTCAACTAATTACCACCAGTTTGTGAACCATTCAAAGAAATAGAAGACAGTTTAAAGATCTTGTAGTCTTAACTAATGATTATTTGCTGAATTGTGAAGGAGTTTTAGTGATTCATTCTGTTGATTCCAATTTAAGATTATTTTGCAGCAGAAGGAATGCTACCATAGATGCAATAATCTAAAGCAAAAAATGTCAGTGTATAGTGCACATTTTCTCACCAATATCACACTGAATATTAATGACCCAAAGTTGAAGCTCCAGGGAAAGGAAAAGCTTCTTTGTAATGTTTACAGACAGGTCTAAGAATTTATGTTGAAATTGTAACTTTATAATACAAATCAAGAATATGGATTTGACACACTTTCTAACATTTAAAAGTTTAATTGTAATCAACATTTTATAAGTTGCAAAAACTACAAGTAAAATTTGAACACTGTTGACACATTGACAAGTTTAGAGTAGCTGCCAGGTGTGGTGGCTCACATTTGTAATCTCAGCACTTGGGGAGGCCAAGGCAGAAGGATTGTTTGAGGTTGGAAGTTTTAAGACCAGCCTGAGCAATATAGGGAGACATTGTCTCATAAAAAAGTAAAATTTAGAGTTTTTCAAATTATGCATTACTCCTTTGAATTTGATGTTCATGTTCCAGAGTAATCACAAGAATTCATGTGTACTTAGAAACGAGTACTTTTGCTACAAAGTCCAATAGATTCCCCTGAAACCGAAATACTAGGTTTGTTGATCTAGATCCAGACATTTTTTTAATGATTTTGGGGATTGATTCAGTTATGAGAAAACAAGTATATTTGGTACAATTTTTGTATGTAAATCTATTTTTTCAACACTATATTTTAGGAGGGTGGTAAAGGAGGAACAAAGATGAGGCAGAAAACAAAAAGTAACACATAAGCCAAAGTGTCGGTAACATTAAATGAGTGGATTAAACAATCCAACCAAAAGAAATGAGACTGAAGAAAGTAAGATTCAGCTATATGCTATTTATAGGAGATGCACTTCAGTTATAAAGGTTACAGATAGGCTGAGAATACAAGGATGGAAGAACATGTCATGCAAACAGGAACTATAAAAATTGGGGCTAGCCTGGGTGTGGTGGCTCTCACCTGTAATCCCAACACTTTGGGAGGCTGAGGCAGGAGGATTACCTGAGGTCAGGAGTTCGAGACCAGCCTGGCCAACAGATGAAACCCTGTCTCTACTAAAAATATAAAATTAGCCGGGCATGGTGGTGTGCACCTGTAATCCCAGCTACTTGGGAGGCTCAGGCAGGAGAATTGCTCGAACCCAAGAGGCAGACGTTGTGGTGAGCCAGGATCGTGCCACTGTACTCCAGCCTGGGTGACAGAGTGAGACTCTGTCTCAAAAAATAAAAAATAAATTGGAGCTCTACTAGTATCTGACAAAATAGACTAGGAAACAAAAATTTCCTCGATATAAAGAAGGGCATCTTATAATGTTAAGCAACACTAAACAACAAAGCCCCAAACTACAGGAAGCAAAGCTGACAGTATGGATGGGAGATATCGACAAGTTCAGCAGCAATAGTTGGAAATTTCAGTACCTTTCTTAATAGAACAACTAGGCAGAAATCGATAAGGTAATAGGAAACTTAACACCAACTGGGCTGGGCACGGTGGCTCACGCTGAATCCCAGCACTTTGGGAGGCCAAGGTGGGTGGACCACGAGGTCAAGAGATCAGGACCATCCTGGCCAACATGGTGAAACCCGGTCTCTACTAAAAATGCAAAAAATTAGCTGAGTGTGCTGGTGCACACCTGTAGTCCCAGCTACTCGGGAGGCTGAGGCAGGAGAATTGCTTGAACTTGGGAGGTGGAGGTTGCAGTGAGCCAGGATCATGCCACTGCATTCCAGCCTGGGTACAGTGAGACTCCGTCTCAAAAAAAAAAAAAAAAAAAAAAAAAAAAAATCCCAACTGAACCTAATAGACATGTAAAACAATACCAGAATATACATTTTTCACAGGTGTACATGGAATAGGTCAGATCATATGTGATGCCATAAAACAAGCCATAATCTCAAAAGAATTGATCATACAAAGTATATTATCCAATCAATGAAGTGAAACTAGGGAAGTCTGAAAATACGTTGAAATAAATGAAAATACAACATACCAAAACATGGGATGCAGTGAACAGCAATACCTAAAAGAAATTTACAGGCCAGACGCGGTGGCTCACGCCTGTAATACCAGCGCTTTGGCTGAGGCAGGTGGATCATGAGGTCAAGAAATCGAGACCATCCTGACCAACATGGTGAAACCCCGTCTCTACTAAAAAATGCAAAAATGAGCTGGGTGTGGTGGTGTGCACCTGTAGTCCCAGCTGCTCAAGAGGCTGAGGCAGGAGAATTGCTTGAACCCGGGAGGTGGAGGCTGTAGTGAGCTGAGATCCCGCCACTGCACTCCAGGCTGGCGCCTGGCGACAGAGCAAGACTCTGTCTCAAAAAAGAAAAGAAGGAATTTACAGTTATAAACACATTAAAAAAATATATTGGGGCTGGGCACAGTGACTCATGTCTGTAATCTCCCAGCACTTTGGGAGGCCGAGGCGGGTAGATCATGAGGTCAGGAATTCAAGACCAGTCAGCCTGGCCAACATGGTAAAACCCCGTCTCTACTAAAAATACAAAAATTAGCCTAGTGTGGTGGTACATGCCTGTAATCCTAGCTACTGGAGAGGCTGAGGCGGGAGAATCACTTGAACCCCGGAGGCAGAAGTTGCAGTGAGCTGACATCACACAACTGCACTCCAGCCTCAGCTTTTGAGACAGAGCAAGACTCTGTCTCAAAAAAAAAAAAGCAGGCTTAAATCTGTTTCACCTTAAGATGCTGGAAAACAATAAACCCAAAGCAAGCAGAAAGAAGGAAGTAATTAGAACTAGAGCAGAAAATTATGAAATAGAGAATAGAAAAATGGTAGAGAAGATCAGAATCAAAGACTGATTCTTTGGAAAGATCAGCAAAATTGATGAGCCTTTAAGTAGACTGAGCATAAAAAACTCCTTGGATTACTAAAATTAGGAATGAAGGGGAGACATTACTACCAACCTTTATAGAATAAAAAAGGATTATTATGGAATGCTGTGGGCAATTGTATGCCAATAAATTAGATAATGTAGATGAAATGGGTAATTCCTAGAAAGGCACTAACAAAACTGACTCAAGAAGAAATAGAAAATCTGAATAGATGTACAACAATAAAGAGATTGGATTAGTAATTTAAAAAACTACAAAATGAAAAGCTTAGGCCCTGATGGCTTCACTGGAGAATCCTACCAAGTATTTAAGCTGATCCCAATTCCTCTTCACAAAATTCAAAAAGTAAAAGAGGGAACACTTTTTAACTCATTCTATGAGGTATCACTCTGATATCAAAACTAGACAAAGATATCTCAAAAAAAAAAAAAAAACTAAAAACTACATACCAATCACTTTTAAATATATATCCAAAAATCCTCAAAAGTATACTAGTAAAATAGGGTTTGGCAGTATATATAAAAGGATTTTGCACCTTGACCGAGTGGGATTTATCCAATTAACATAATGCATTGTATCGGTAGAATAAAGAACAAAAGCATAGGGTCATTTGACAAAACTTACTCTCCATTCAAAAACAAAAAAATGAGAACTTCCTCAACCTGATAAGGGGCATTTACAAAGAACCTACAGTTAATATCATACTTAATGATGAAAAGCTTTCCCCCAAGAAAGCAAGGAATTCATGCTCTTGGGTTGAAGGATAATATTAAGATGGCAATACTCCCTAAATTGATCTACAGATTCAATGCAGTCTCTATCAGAATCCCAGCTGACTTTTTGTTTGTTGCAGAAATTAACAATCTAATCTTTAAAATCATATGGAAATCCAAGGGACCCCCAAAATAGCCAAACAGTCTTGAAAAGGGTCAAAGTTGGAGGACTTAAATGATTTTAAAACTTATTACAAAGCTACAGTAATCAAGACAGTGTGGTTCTAGCATAAGACAGCATATTGGTCAATAGAATTGAATTGAGAGCCCAAGAAAAAAACCTTTACATTTCTGGCCAATTGATTTGTGACAAATGTGCCAAGACATCTCAATAGGGGAAAGTATAGCATCTTCAATGAATAGTGCTGGGACAGCTGAATTCAGGCATACCTTGGAGATATTGTGGGCTTTGTTTCAGACCACTGCAGTAAAGCAAGCTGTGAATTTTTTGGTTTCTCAGTGCATGTACAAGTTATGTTTACATGACACTGTAGTCTATTAAGTATGCAATAGCATTATGTCTTAAGGAACATGCCTTAATTTTAAGATACTTTATTGCTTTAAAATGCTGATGATCATCTGAGCCTTCAGTGAGTCATAATCTTTTTGCTGGAGGATCTTATCTCAGTGTTGATGGTTGCTGACTGATCGGGGTGGTGGCTGCAGAGAGTTGGGGTGGCTGTGGCAATTTCTTAAGACAATGAAGTTTGCAGCATTGATTGACTCTTCCTTTCACAAAAGATTTCTCTGTATGTTGCATGCAATGCTGTTTGATAGAATTTTACCCACAGTAGAACTTCTTTCAAAATTGGAGTCAATCCCCTCAAAATCCTGCTGCTTTATCAACTAAGTTTATATACTCTTCTAAAACTACATCCTATGTGGTCATTTCAGTGAGGTTCACAGCCTCTTCACCAGGAGTAGATTCCATCTCAATAAACCACTTTCTTTGCTCCTTGTAAGAAGAAGTAACTCCTCATCTGTTAAAGTTTTATCGTGAGGTTGCAGCAATTGAATCACATCTTCAGGCAGGCTTCACTTCTAATTTAAGTTCTCTTGTTATTTCTACCACATCTACACTTGCTTCCTGAAGTCTTGATCCCCTTAGTTATCCATTAGTTTGGAATCAACTTCTTCCAAAGTCCTGTTAATGTTGGTTTTTGGATTGTTTGTTTGTTTTTTTTTTGAGACAGGGTCTTCCTTTGCCACCCACAGGAGTCTCTCTCTATCACCCAGGCTAGTGTGCAGTGGCACAATCACAGCTCACTGCAGCCTCCACCCTCTGGGCAAGCAACCCACATAAGTTTCCCAAGTATCTGGGACTACAGGTGTGTGCCTCCACACCCAGCTAATCTTTAAATTTTTCTGTAGAGACAAAGTTTTACCTTGTTGCCCAGTGTGGTCTTGAACTCCTGGGCTGAAGGGATCCTCCTGCCTTGACTTCCCAAAGTGCTGGGATTACAGGCATGAGCCACTGTGCCAGTCATAAATTTTAAAAAAAGAAAAAGCTGAGTATGGTGGCTCACACCTCTAATACCAGCTTCCTGGGAGGCTGAGAAGGTCTCCTGAGCCCAGTAGTTCAAGGCTGCAGTGAACTGTGATCGTGTCTCTATAGTCCAGCCTGAGTGACAGAGTGAGACTCCATCTCTAAAAAAATAAATCCAGTATTTACAATTGTACTTCCAGGTGTGATCTTGAGCAACTCTAAGATTTTACTTAATCTTAGATCATCAGCTTTTTTTTTTTTTTTTTTTTTTTTGAGATGGAGTTTCATTCTTATTGCCCAGGCAATGGTGCAATGGTGTGATCTCGGCTCACCGCAACCTCCACCTCCCAGGATCAAGTGATTCTCCTGCCTCAGCCTCCTGAGTAGCTGGGATTACAGGTGTGCGCCACGATGCTCGGCTAATTTTGTATTTTTGTAGAGACGGGTTTTCCCCATGTTGGTCAGGCTGGTCTCAAACTCCTGACCTCAGGTGATTTGCCTGCCTTGGCCTCCCAAAGTGCTGGGATTACAGGCATGAGCCACTGTGCCTGGTCATCAGCATCTTCTTTTAACTTGGCAGAAATCTGACTTTAATGACACTAACATAATTACACATCTGACTTATCACAGAATATGCACAGAGAGGCCTCAGTATAGCAAAACCACCAATGAGAGAAGTTTAAAATTGTTTTCAGTTTCTCTTGTCCTTGGGGTGGACCCATCCCAGGGTGTAGAATTAAGTTACTACATTTTTATGTTACTTAGAATAGAGCCTTGGTGGTTATGCCACTATTAGAAACCAAGGCAAGTTTACTTCTTTTCCTAATTTCAATTTTTAGAGGTTGCTTTAAAGAATTTGTATTTGGTCTTTTCTGGCAATATAAAATATTTTTAAAATAGTAACCATTTTAAAACATTTTATTCTTGGGCTGGGCACCATGGGTCATAACTGCAGTCCCAGCACTTTGGGCATCACATTCTTGCCTTGCCCTGAGAGGTCAACTTCAGTTGTCTTATACGTCCCTGTTGAAGCATGTGTACCTTTTCTCTGTGATATGCTACAAACCCTGGGTCTGGGAGTTAACGGTGTGGGGATGCACCACCTCGAGGCCACCCGAGACATGGCTTCTGTTTCTAAGTCCCTATTAAATGTTTCTTTGTAGAAACTGGATTTGTCAGACTCTTTCTTCAGCCCCTTAGCTCCCTTCGTCTTTGGGGTCAGGTCTGCATATACCTGCTCACGGCAGAACAGTATGTTCAGCACCTGCAGGATTACATTGATCTGTCTTCCAGGAATCTACAGGAGGAAGGAAGCTAACCATTGCAGCTGGTCTTGGAACTTAACTGGTGTTCACAGTTCCCCTTTTCTACCAAGCACTTTGCTTTCCCCCATTGTTTTCCTGGGGAGATTGCAGGAGTGGAGGGCAGCAGGGCCATCTCGGAATAGAGTCCTTGGTCTAGCACCACAGCCCACCCACCATCAGTTCCAACAGTTCTATAGTTCCTGCTGTAGCCTACCATGCTCCCATAATGATTTACCTGGATGTTTTAATCTAGTTAGTTAAGGAATTGTTAGCAGACAGCCTGCAGAAAGCCTGGATGTGTAGTACTGGGGGCAGGGGGGACGGGCAAGCCTGGGCTCATGCTAGGGTCTGTGTCCCCATGACCTTATGGTTCTCACTCTTGGCTCACTGCTGTCCAGACCAAAGCCTTCCCCTCCCCATGAAGATTCACAACCCTTCATGACCTTGGGGTCAATGTGTTGATGATAAGATTTAATGGAATCTGGATCCAGGTGGTTTCTTCCCTGTGGTTTGACAGTGAACTCATCAAAATGGCTAAAATTTTTATTTTATTATTTATGTATTTTGAGATGGGGTATCTCTCTCCTGACCAGGCTGGAGTGCAGTGGTGCAGTCATGACTCACTGCAGCCTCGACCTCTCTTCGTCAAATGATCCTCCCACCTCAGCCTCCCCAGTAGCTGGGATTACAGGCACATACCACCATGCTTGGCTGATTTTTATATTTTTATAGAGACGGTGTTTCCTTGTGTTGCCCAGGCTGGTTTCAAACTCCTGGACTCAAGTGATCCGCCTGCCTCGGCTTCCCAAAGTGCTGAAATTACAGGTGTGTGCCCAGACCAAAATTTTTTTTAAATCTTGTGTGGATAGTCACGATAGGGGGAATCCCTGCTCAAGCCACCTGAAGTAGAGTTATTTATCCCCGCAAGGAAGTTTCCTGGGGAGGCTTCCCCTGAAATGGACATCGATGTCTGGGCACCTTCCCACCAACACTAGGATAAGTCCACAAATGGTGGTCTCTCGGGTAGAGTAGAAGGAATCAAAGTCACTAGATTATTTGAATGAAACCAGAAGCGACCACAGGGAAAACAAACCCGTCAGTGGATTTCCTGCAGCCCTCAGTCCTTCCCCATTCTGAGGAAGAAATCTACAAGAGAGAAAAAATAAAAACTTTCAAATTTTAGCAACAAAGGTCTTTGGTGCGTTTGCATTGTCACCAGTCTTTAAGGAGTAGATAATTGTCATGTTTCATAAACAATTACGGAGCACAACAGGAAAAAAGACCTGCCAGTTTGTTTCCAAATCCGATTTGCCTCTGATACTGGCCTCTTTTCTGTCACCTTTCACTGCTGGCTCTATGCCACCTGCAGACTCTTGTACCCTCCCTCCCTCTCACACAGCCCTCACAAAATCTGGGACTTGGCACTGTCGGCCCCCCACAGGGATCAGCATTTGGGTGAGAAAATATCAGGCTCAAATTGCTCTTAACCACGTTTATTGAGAGATGCAGGGGAAGGGGATGGACTGTCTGCCCCGCGGTGGGGGTTTTCAGCCTTCGAGGGTGGGCAGCGTCTTATCCTCAGGTGAGGCTACTCCAGTCTCGGCTCAGCCAAACATTGTCAGGGCCCCCTGGAAAGCAGAAGTCGCGCTTGAGTGCCCCCAGCCCTGCCACCAAGAACTCAAGCGAGGGCGCGGCAGCGGCGGGTTCTGTCCGGAGTGGGCGCCGGCGGTTCCGCTCGCGGCTAGGGAGACGCGCACCCGCGTCGGCCACCTCCGCCTTCCCCGCCCCTGCAGCTCGGATGCGCCTCACCCGTTTCCCACAGGGAGACCCAGACTTCTCCCAGGGGCAGGGCTTGGAGGAGCAGGACGGGAAACAGCCCTGATGTAGGCCCGGGACACCTCTCGTGCAATTTTGAGGCTGGCGGGAAAAGGACGCCCGCACAGGGAGGGCACCCGGGGTACCCGCGTTACCAGCAAGGCCTTCAGGGCGCTTACGGCCCCCATGGCTTCGGGGCCCAGCTCAGCCACACACTTCTGGGAGCCTTCTATGAGGCGGTTCACGGGGATGCCCATGGCGGTCAGCAGGAGCTTCAGCGGGTTGAGGGTGCCGAGCGGATTGGCCAGGGTCCCGGCCGCGGCCTCCTCCGCCGACTCCAGCGCAGCGACAGGCTGGGCCACCTGCTTGGCCGAGCCCACTAAGAAAGCAGCAGCTGCAAGCGAACCGGGAGCGGTCACCGCGTGTGCGCAGGAGTCCCCAAGAAGGCCGGCCAGGACGCGCCCTCGCGGGAGGTGCCAAGGAACCCTCACGCCCTGCCCGGCTTCCTGACCGCCCCCTGCCTCCTGCGCTGAGGCCTTCCGGGTGCGAGTCCCGGGGACACAGGCGGGTCTGTAAAGGCGGCCCCGCGAGGATACGCTGCAGGGACAACGGGGTGGCCTGGAGGTGGCAGAAGGACAGGTGAACTCTGTGCAGTCTCCAGGGAAGGCCCCTAGAGGAGGGGACACTTGCGCTGAGCCTTGCAGGATAAAGAAACTGTCGCTAGACAGGGAGAGGCGGCTGTCCCCAGGCCACGGGTGACCGCTGTCCTGGCCCAAGGTTGGAAAGAGCCCTGAGAGTTGGGAGGCTGAGGGCTGCAGCCACGGGAAGTGCAGGCGCGAGGTCCTCAGGAGGGCAGCCGGGGGGAGGAGCCCTCAGAGCTCTGGGCGAGGCTGCAAGGACCCTGGAGGCCAGGACCTGCGCGGGCGGGGGCCGGGGCACAGCGGGCGCTGAGTTCCAGCTTGCAGGCCTGGAGCCCACGGCACTCACCGGAGCTGCAGGAAAGGGCGACACAGAGCCCCAGGAGAGCGGCAGCGAGCTTCATGGCGCAGGGGCTGGGGCGCGCTGGGGTCCTGCGGCTGCTGGAGCCTGACCACAAGGCTTCATATACCAGGTCCTCGCCCCTCCCTGGCCTGCCTCGCCCACGCTCCTGAGAAGCCCTGCCTGCCCCGCTCACGGTCAAGCCCTGGCCAACTTCCTGCTGCGGCCAACGCGCCCTGGGAAGCCGGTGCCCCCTTCCCCGCCCGGGACTCAAGGACTTCCTCTTGGCAGGGGCTCGGGTCCAGGGCTGGGCCTTCTGAGAGCAGGCAGGGCTGGCCTTTGTCTCTGCGAGGCCCACCCTGGCCCGCACCTTTGCTTTGCAGTCTGACCCCATGGGCCTCACTGCAGGGCTGGGCCCAGGTGTGGAGGAGGTTCCCTCGCGCAAGAGCAGAGGCTGGATCGGTCCAGGTCCTGCCTCAGAGGTGGCAGCAGGTCGGTGGTCCCTGGCTCTGATCCCAGACCGTGGCAATGTCAGGCAATGTAGGTCCTCATGGCGCCTTCTGAGCCCGGGGAAGCCAAGGTGGAGGCAGCAGAGACGATGAGGTCTCACTCATGGTCACCTCCCTGGCTGGGCCATAGGCAGCCATAATGCAAACCTAAAGAATTGGGACATTTTTCTGTCTTTGAAATTAGCCTCTACGCCAGTGGATGGGCCTGGTTTGGTCCAGGGTTTCTCTCAATATCTTCACTCCTCTGTCACCTGCAGAAGTACAACAGATGGAGAGCAAAACGTATTTTGAAAACTTTTGCAAATGACACATAAATTAATTTGCTTTTCGTCCTTTTCTTTCCTCTATTTCCTGACCCCAAGCATCTAGCATTGAGTGACTTACTTCTTGGTTCATGGCTGATCTCAGCATTGGTTGGTGCAAAGCCTCCCTTTTCTTTTGTAAAGTGTAGCTGTCATCCGCAGGAAACAGGCTCCTGGGTGGGAGGACCTGACTCCTCAGGCGATGTCCTGGAATTCCTTTGCCATGGCTGATAGCATGTCTTAGCCTTCAGCTGCCCACAGCTACTGCGGCCTCCTCCTGACCTGCAGACAGTTGTGGCTTGCTAAATGTCATGACCAGGTGCATGCATTCACATTGTTCTGTTCACTTACACTTTCCCTTGACTATTTTCTCTGGGAGATTTTTGCATGATAAATCTGGAGTTTGGTTGTGTTATGTTTGTTGGTCATCATGGAAGTAATTTTAATGGGAAATACATTTTCTTTTTAAAAACATTTTTAAATTAACTAATTTTTTGATCGAGTAAAGACACTGCCTTGCTCTGCTGCCCAGGCTGGTCTTGAACTCCTGAGCTCAAGCAATCCTCCCACCTCAGACTCCCGAGTAACTGGGACTGGAGGTATGAGTCACCATGCTCAGCGAATTTTGATTGTGTTTGTTTGTTTGTTTTTTCAGACAGAGTCTCACTCTGTCGCCCAGGCTGGAGTGCTGTGACATATCTTGGTTCACTGAAGTCTCTACCACCTGGGCTCAAGCAATTCTCCCACCTCAGCCTCCCAAGCAGCTGGGGCTACAGGTGTGCACCACTATGTCCAGCTAATTTTGTTTATTTTTTGTAGAGACAAAGTCTCACTATGTTGTCCAGGCTGGTCCTGAACTCCTAGCCTCCAGTGACCCTCTTGCCTCAGCCTACCAAAGTGCTGAGATTATCGGTGTAAGCCACGATGCCTGGCTTGATTTATTTTTATTTTTTGTAGATATGGGATCTCCCGGTGTTGGCCAAGCTGGTCTCAAAATCCTGACCTCAAGCAATCCTCCCACTCCAGACTCCCAAGATGCTGGGATTACAGGTGTGAGCCACTACGCTTGGCCCATCTTCACCATTTTAAGGGTACAGTCCATTGGCATTAAGTATATTCATAATGTTGTGCAAACATCATCACAATACATTTCCAGAACTCTTTTCCTCTTACAAAACTGAAACTCATCCGGGCACGGTGGCTCACGCCTGTAATCCCAGCACTTTGGGAGGCTCAGAAAGGTGGATCAGGAGGTCAGGAGTTCGAGACCAGCCTAATCAACATGGTGAAACCCCCCCATCTCTACTAAAAATACAAAAAATTAGCTGGGCATGGTGGCGTGTGCCTGTAGTTCCAGCTACTCAGGAGGCTGAGGCAGGAGAATTGCTTGAACCCAGGAGTCAGAGGTTGCAGTGAGCCAAGATAGTGCCACTGCACTCCAGCCTGGGCAACAAGAGCAAGACTCCATCTCAAACAAACAAAGTGAAATGGTGAGCCCATTAAACAACTCCCTCCTCCCCTCCCCCAGCCCCTGGCACCACCATTCTACTTACTGTCTCTGAATTTCGCAACTCCCGGCACCTCATATGAGTGGAGTCATGCAGTATTTGTCTTTTGTGTCTGGCTTATTTCACTTAGCGTGATATCCTCAAGGTTCATTCACGCCTGCAGAGTTTCCTTCCTTTTTAGGGTAGGATACTACTCCATTGCATGGCTATGCCACATTTTCTTCACCCATTCATTTCACCTGTGGATGGACACATGGGTGCTTGCATGTTTTAACTGCTGTGAGTCATGTGGCTATGAAGGCAGGTGTACAAATGCCTCTTTGAGACCCTGCCGCTGGCTCTTTTTGGTGGCTCCTGAAGTAGAACGGCTGTAGCCTGTGGTACTTGCATGTGCCATTTGGTGAGGATCTGCCATCTCTCTCACAGTGGTGGGACCACCCTGTCTTCTCAGCAGCGAGGCACAAGGGCCCCAGTGTCTCCACGTCCTCATGATGCTTGTTATTCTCCTGAGCAGGATCTGGCAGCCTTGGCCCAAGCAATCACAGTGGGCACATCTTGGGAGCTGACTTTGGGCCACCTTCCCCCATGCAGCCTGGGGACCAGAGAACACTTCGGGGAAAGACCAGATGATGCAGAGGACAGGAGGAGGGGGAGGTGGTGACCTGTGGGTCCCCAGCAGCACTTGAGATCCTGGCCACTCCCGTGGCCCCTTGCACTCACCTCCAGGGATTCTTTGTCTTTAAAATAACCTCCCTCCACCTTCCGGTTCATGGTGCTTTGGGCGAATCTGTTCCCATTTCCCACAAGCCTGCAGGGCGGAGACAGGCCCTCAATTCCCACATACCCCAAGATTTCAGATTCCAAAAATACATCCCCCAGTTCCCCAGAGAATTGTGTCATGGTGTCCCGGTTTCACCACTGACAGGCCCAAAGGATGCGCTCTCCTCTCCCGAGCTGCCACGGTCAAGCCAAACCAGGACTCACCCCAGGCTGTCCCAGCCCCTTACCCCACACTGGCTCTGGAGGCAAAGCCTCTGCAGTAGCTGGGAATCAGGGAGGCCGAGGGTCTGGCCTGCACCCAGACCTGCACAGCTGGGTCAGCAGCTGCCTCTGTATTCATGTCCTGAGGCTGCTGTGACAAGTCACCACATACCTGGTGGCTGAAAACAACACATTTATTCTGCTCACCGTTCTGGAGCCCAGAAGTGCAGCATCATGGGGGTGAAGGTGAGGCCTCGGCGGGGCTGCTCTTCCTGCAGAGACTGGAGGACCTCGTCCACTCCTGGCCTCTCCCTGCTTATGGGGGCTACCAGGGCCCCTTGGCTGGTGGCTGTAACACTCCAGTCTCTGCCTCCCTGGACACATGGCCTCCTCTTCTGTGTGTGTGAGTGTGTGTGTGTGTGTGTATTTTGAATGTGTGTGCAAGTGAGTGTGTGTGAAGCAGAGTTGAGTGTGTGTGAGGGACAGTGAATGAGTATGAGAGTTTGTGTGTGAAGGAGAGTGAGTGTGGGTGTGAGTGTGGGTGTGCTTGAGGTTTGAATGTGTGCAGCTGTGTGTGTGTGAATAATGTGAGTCTCTGAGTGAGTCTGTGAGGAAGAGAGTGCGGCAGTGAGTGTAGGTGCAGCTGTGCATGTGTGTATGTGAATATGTGTGTGTGAGTGTGGGTGGGTGAGTGAAACCTCTGCCGCTATCTTAAGAGTGTGTGTGTTATTGCATTTAGGGCTCAGTTGGATAATCCAGGACAGTCCCCTCATCTCACAGTGATGGCCCGGTCAGGCTGCCGAGACTGTCTCTGCTGAACTTAACATTCCAAGGTTCCAGGAGTTGGGGCCTGGGGGGGCCTGGGTCCTGCCATGCCCTCCAAGTGTTGCCCTGCCCCTTGTAGGCTAGGCCAGGTGAGGCTTCCAGGGTGGGTGCCAGAGTCCGCCTGGCATGGGACAGGAGCAGGGGGGCAGTGCCCTTACATCAGCCTGGGCCTTCCCTGCCACTTCTGCCCACAACCCCTGCTGGTGCAGGTCGGCCGTGACACTGAGAAAACACTTGGTACTGTCTGCAGATGATAGCCTGTCCTGGGCGATGTTTGCAGGGCATCTTTTAGGCCAAAACAAACATGCACACCTTACCCACTCCCACGGAATGCAGGAAGAGGTGGAAGGTAAACAAGAACTTTGTGGCTCTGGGGAAGGGGCCAGATATTGAACCTGGGGCCTATGGAAGGACCTCAGGGCGTTGGAGCAGGGTGCTCAGCCCTGGGTGTTCCTGCCGGGGGAGCCTAGAAGCTCACGGTGCCTCCGCCCAGCCCACACTTAGGCAGTGCTTCCACAGACACCTACAGAGGGCTGTCCAGGTGGCAGACACCCACTCTGATGCCCCCTCATCTCTCTGATTCCCCCTCATCTCTCTGATGCCCCCCTCTCTCTCTGACGCCCCCTCTCTGATGCCCTCTCTCTGATGCCCCCTCTCTCTGATGTCCTCCTCTCTCTCTGATGCCCCCCTCTCCATCTCTGATGCCCCCTCTCCATCTCTGATGCCCCCTCTCTCTCTGATGCCCCCTCTCTCTGATGCCCCACTCTGTGATGCCCCCTCTCTCTCTGATGCCCACTCTCTCTCTGATGCCCCCCTCTGATGCCCCACTCTCTGTGATGCCCCCTCTCTCTGATGCCCCCTCTCTCTGATGCCCCACTCTCTGTGATGCCCCCCTCTCTCTCTGATGCCCCCTCTGATGCCCCACTCTCTGTGATGCCCCCTCTTTGACAACCCCTCTTTCTCTGGTGTCCTCTCTTCCTAATACCTTGAGTACATAAATTATTAAGCAAACTGGGTTGAACTTCAGACACCCATGCCTCTCCAATGTGATCACCTGGGCAGGTGAGCCCAGCCCCACCCAGAGCAGGAATTTTGGTGACTGTTCACCACTGGAGCTTTCTGGGGACCCTCCGTGTCCACTTCTGCTCACCTGGGACAGCTGGCTGTCACGTGGTGTTGCTGTGGCTGGGCCTCCGTTAGGTTAGTCCTCCATGCTGTAAGGATTTGGGGCTTTGGGAGGAGTCTGTGGTGCTGTTCCAGTAGAAACTGCTCTTCTATGTCTGGAGCCAATGCCCACAGGTGCTGGACCCCGGCTCGAGGGCCCCTTCCTTACTCCTCTGAGTAAACTTCCCCACCTGAAGGTGGGGACTGATGGGCGGCCCTGGTGGCATCAGCCGGCACCCTGTGTTTTCTGATGGTCCTGGGGCCCTTTTTCAAGGGACCTGTGGGGGCTCCTGGCCATAGCCTGGTCTCGGCCCCCACCGCCGGCCAGCACAACATCCAAGTCCCCTCCTGGGGAAGTCCTCCTGTTCAGGGCCACCACAGCAGCCAGCAGCAGAACCCCCTCCATGCTGCCCTGAGCTGCCCCACAAGGATAGGCAGGCTGTCTGGGCTCTGCTGGGGGTGAAGACAGGCTGTCCCAGCAGGGCCTCTGGGCTTTCACTTGTGCCAGTGGGAAGTGGTTTGGTGGGGAGCAGGCTGGGGTACAGTAAGTCCCGGCAGGCGGGGCCAGAGCAAGGAGTGCTGCTGGGCTCTCCCAGGCACCCTGGCTCACCTGCCAGGTACACAGAGGTGTGGAGCCCTGCCCAGGGTCACCTCATGAATCCCTGCCAGCACCCCCTCCTCAGCCTCCTTCCTCCTTCCAAGCTGTGACGCTCCATGGGCCCTGGGGTGCTAGACAGTGTTGTGAGCACATCCTGAGCACTCTCTGTGGCACCGTCCCCTGGGTCAATATTGATCTGGCTCTTCCAGATCAATACCACTTCCAAAAACCACTTCCTTTTGTCCCTTCCCTGTCTGGGGCCCTCCTACCCACAGGGCCCCGCCTGGGGAGCGGGAGCAGGTGCCGACACAGGCTCAAAGGATGTCACCAGGACCTCATTTTTCTCTGCCATCTCTCAGCTCCCATTTTTTAGAGAGTTTTCTTTGGAGTGATAGGCTGGCAGCCAGCAGTGACAAACCTCTGATACTAATTTGGGCTCAGACACAAGCGCTGCTGCCATCCCCAGGGCCCTCCTGTGAGGCTTCACCTCACTGCTGTGAGGACCGTGCTGGCCACAGTGGCATCGCAGCCCAGGCACTGAGTAGGCCCCAGAGGGCAGGGGAGGCCTGAGTTGGGCAGGCCCAAAGGGTGGGTAGCCTGGGGGTCCAGCCTGTACACTAGGGCAGCGACCTCCGGCCTCCCCCTTTGATGGGGTCCACTTGGCTCTCCTTGGCGCGGGGTTCCCCTGGACTGTGCCCCCAGCCCCTCCTGGCCCTTGCCTCCTGGATCCAGGCTGCAGACTGGGTTGCCGCCGCCTGTGAGTCACCGCCCACTTTCTCTCCTGAGCCTCCAGCTCCACTCCATCCCCAAAGCCTGCTGGGGAAGGCCCCGTCCCGTGGGCCAGTGTCCGGCCCCAACCTGCGGCCACCACCGTGACAGCTGCTTCCTAGTGAGGAGAGGCCCACAAACCCCACGGGCGGGCGCTAGGCTCTCTGGACTCTCCCGGCAGGGGCCCACCGACCGGGGAGAGAACCTAAGCCGCGGTCTCAGCTCACACCTTGCTGGCCCAAGTCCAGGCAGCTACGGAACTAGCGAGGGGCCCTCGCTCGTGCGCCCCACAACCTACGCGCCCCACTCCCGGCACTCCTCTACTCTGTGCCCCGCTCCCGGCACCTCTCCGCGCCTGGCGCCCTGCGTGGACCCGCGGGGGTCCGGACATCTGCGCAGGGCAGCGCACGGTCAACCGTGGGAACCGGAGGCGGCCTCGGGGCCGCAGGGCCGCGGTGCTCTTGGACACTACCGGCCTCAGGGAACGCATCTGTAGTGGCTCGGAAGCCGGGCAGGGCGCTCGCGAGGTCCAGGCGGCTGGGAACTGAGCATGCCTCCTGCCTCCCGCGCCCTCTCAATGGAAACCATGCCCCTTTGCCGCGGTTTTTGGGAACGGCGGGTCCGCCTCCGGCTTCCTGGGGCTGATGGGACGCGGAGGATTAAACTCAAAATCTCACGAGACGCTGGAACTTTACTTAGAGTCCATTCAGAATAACTCAAAAGACTGGCATCAGATTTATTATTATCTCTTGTTAAATATTTTCGATCTTTTCTGAGAACATGGTCTACAAGGGCATAGTAGTAGGTTTTCTTCCCGGTACATGCTTGGGTGGGTAGTGAAGAGAAGGGAGGAGAGTTGCGCACCGGGGCGGGCTGGGCCTCTGCAGAGAACAGCCTCGGGCTCACATGCCAGTCCCACGTCGGGCGACGTGCAGAGAAAGGGGGAGGTCACGGGGACGACGAGGATGACGTCATATATACACTCAACGTATCCCGGAGTAACGCGCACGGTGTGGGGGGAAGGGTCAGACGAGCAAGCCCCTGCTCGCTGCGCGGCGCCTGTCCTGCAAGCGTCTTGTGGGGTGGGCTTGGAGGGTCGGGGTGGTGGTCAGTCTCCGTGGTTCTAACGGGGACGAGGGTCTCTCTGGGTGGGCAGTGTGAGCTGGGATAGGAGTCCTGAGCAGAATGGCTCCAGCCTTCGGGGATCTCTCTGCTGCTCCCCTGGGAGAGTGCCATGACCAGCCAGGGTGATGTCAGGCACAGGCCAGGGAAAGGCCAAAAGCAGAGCCTCGAGAGCGTCCACGGAGTGCTGGGTGGCACAGGGCAATGCTGGGTGGTCCTTTGTGCCAGCCCCAAGCCTTCCCGTGTGGATCCCATGGTGCTCATCTCTTGGGAGCTGGTTCACAGCTTGGGAGGGGCTGCAGGTGGCAGATCCAGGCTCTGAAGGGAAGAACCAGACCAGCAGCTCCAGACCTGGGTTCTTGGGAGTCTGGGCCAGGTGGGCAGAGCGGGAGGCTGCGTCTGCCCTGCTGGTCCCGACCTGGGACAGGGGCAAGAGTCATCTAGATTCAGTACGACTGTCCCTGGGCACTTTCCAGGCTGAATTTGGAAAGCAAATTCTTCACAGCAGCTAAAACAGGCTTGGAAGTTCTGTTGAGAAAGACCTGCTAAATGGCTCTCAACACCCAGGCCCAGGTGTGTGGGCTGCCTCTCTGTTGTGGGTTTGTCATATAGGCAGCCGCCTCAGGTGCTAGTTAGCTGTTTAGTCAGGCCTTCCCTTGTTTTTCTGAGATGGAAACATGGCCCCTCCTTTCAACTGTGCAGGGGTAGGTGAGGCCAGCCAGCCCCAGGGGTAAAAGCAGCTGGTACATGTGGAGGATGAAGCGTTTGGGAGACCTCGGTTCCCGTCTGCCTTGACCTGCATCACTGACTCCCAGACCTACAGATTCCTCATCAGAAAATAGGGACCAGGCTACCACCCACTGTGATGAAAGGAGGTCATCAAAGAGACATTCCCATGGAAGTGCTAGCCCCAGGACCAGCACCTGTGGATGCTGAACTAAATGACATCTGAATCTGAGGGGGAGGGGCTGGAGGGTGGCCCTGGACAGGCGTGGTGACAGAATTCTGGGAGCCTTAGGCCTGGAGTTCTGCTCTTTCTAGCTGGGAAGCCTGCAGAGAGGGAAGAGGACACTCCCGTGCAGCCAGAGTGAAACCAGATGAGTTCCCAACCTGGGCCTCCAGCTCTCTGCCCACCCCACTGGGCCTGAACCCCGAAGTGCTGGGGCCCAGGGGCAGCACAGAGCAGGGGCCTTGTCCAGTGCTGCTTAGTAGCTGTTGTCTGTGAAGAAGGGCACGCGGGCAGACGGGGAGCAGTGGTCCTCCTCGCTTGGCTCCAACAGCTCCCCATACTCGCTGTTGTAAAACACCTGGCCTCCTCCGGCTCCCTGGTCAGGCCGCCACCGCCTCCCTTGGGAGTCAGGGTGTGCCCTGGTCACATCCACATTCTGGCCAGGTCCCTTACGACTGCCAAGACAGGGAAAGTGGTGTTAGTAAGAAAAGTCGGGCGCGGTGGTGCATGCCTGTAATCCCTGTACTTTGGGAGCCCAAGGCAGGCGGATCGTTTGAGGCCAGGAGTTAGAGACCAGCCCAGGCAACATGGAGAAACCAAGTCTCTTCAAAAAATACAAAAATTAGCCAGGTGTGGTGGTGCATGCTGTGGTCCCAGCTAAGTGAAAGAACTGCTTGAGCCCACGAGGTGGAGGTTGCAGTGAGCCAAGATTGTGCCACCAAAAAACAAACACATACAAAACAAGAAAGGACTGGACCCCTGTAAGGGTCTGATGGGAATCACCAAGGACATAGCGGAGCATAAGACATGTTCAGACTTCGAAAAACACACACACACTAGACTCTAATAGCAAAGCTGATTGATCTGATTCAGTACTCACTGGAGCTTTGTCTCTAGCCTGGACACGCGACTGTGAAGAATGTCCAACTTCATCCTCTAACCCACTTCCCACAGCCTTGCCCATCTCAGTGAACGGCACCAACATCCCCTCGGTCGCTCAAGCCAAGCACCCTGGGGTTCTTGCTTCCTGCTTGCCCTCCCTCTTCTTATCCCATCCATCCAGAAGTCCTGTCCAATCTAACTCCAGAACACATCCGCATATCTCCATTCCTGCCCCTCCTGCGGAGCCAGCTGCGTCCCTGCCAGCTCTGTGACACCCTCCTGTGGACTGCTCTGCTTCCACCCTGGCCTCCCCATGGTCCAACCTTCAGGGAGGTCCTTCAAGTGACACATCCTCCAACGGCGTCCCATCACTCCATGAGGGAAATCCCAGCTGCTCACCACGGCACAGGACGTGGTTCCTGCCACTGCTCTCCCCTCTGCGTGCCCATCATGCACCATCCTCAGTGCTCACTTTCTTTGCATTTTTTGATTTATTGATGTTGATTTATTGTTTGATGCTTTGCATGGTGCTACTGAAAACTCTTGATATAAGTTTAAAATATTAGTTCTCTTTTTTTTAAATTTGAGACAGAGTCTTGCTCTGTTGCCCAGGCTGGAGTACAGTGGCGACTACAGCCTCCACCTCCCGGGTCCAAGCAATTCTCCTGCCTCAACCTCCCAAGTAGCTGAGATTATAGGCATGTGCCACCACGCCCACCTAATTTTTTAAATTACTATTTATAGAGACAGGGTCTCACTCTGTTGCCCAGGCTGGTGGTCTTGAACTCCAGGCCTCAAGTGATCCTCCTGCCTCAGCCTCCCAAGGAGCTGTGATTACAGGTGACAGCCATTGCCTGGCCACATTTCTCTTTTCTTTCTTTCCTGAATTTAGTTGGCTTCCATTTGTATCTTCACATTGTCCATTTCTATTCTGAAATTTTGAATTTCAGATTCATGGAGCTGCTGCTTGTTTCATTATATGTTTAATTCATGTTGGAGCATTTTGTTCGTTTTCATTTCATTTAAACAATTTTCTACTGGGAAGTTTTAAGTCTAATGTTCGGTTTTAGTCCTATAACTTTGTATGGATAGTGCTTTTTGGGGGGTTCATGGTTATTCATGTTGGGATTTCCTACACCAGAAATAACCGCTTATCCTGTGGATGGGATAGGGATTTTGGTGGCATCCTATGTTTCTTCACTCAAAGTGCCACATCAAACCTGTATCTTTGGCATGATCTCAAGTTCCTTTGAGTGCATTCTTCCTTCTGAAGGCTGCAATCATGTCCTGTCTCATCCTGCCACCAGGGGCCAGCCAGTCTCTTACCCAGGAGAGGTGGGCCTTCCACTGGTACCATGCAGCCCCACAAGCCCAGAGTTTCCTAATCTCCTTTCACCCACAGATGCAGATGAAAAGCCTCATCTACAGGGCATGGTCTTTGGCATCCTAAGTGGCCATTGAAGGCACTGGATGATGCAACCCAGGAGTGAGGAGGTCACCCCCCGTGGGGTGAGTGCTGACCAGAGGTTAACAGGAGACAGCGAAGAACCAGGCAAATAGATTCCTCCTCCTTCTCCTCACAGACCCCCCTGTGGCACATTCTTTCCTTGCACCTGTTTGGTGAGCGTTCTGTACGCCAAGCAAATGCACGGGCCAGTGCTTCGTGGCTCATCATGAACAGAGGGCAAAGAGCAGTGCCCTCTGCTGCTGCTTTAGGGAGGTGCAGTTTCTCAAATGAACAAATCCATTGTGTGGGTTCATCTGTCTTCTGACTTCTGGATACTATCTTGCTTCCTTAGGACCCTTCTCTTCTGGAATTTTCTTCTTCCTCCACCACTAAGCATCTGAGGGGCTGCACTCCCTTCTGGCTTGCTGCACCTTCAGAAGCAAGATGGCTGCCCAATGCCTTGGACTTGACAGGGAACTCTGCTGTCCTCACAGCCCAGTCTCCTCCATCACCCCCTGGTCTGCGTTGCCGCAGCCCCAAGGACCCTGTCACGCTCTCCTCTCATGGGGCGGCCCTCATCTGACTCTGACGCAGGTTCAGCCATGCTGGTCCTGGTGCTGAGTCCCCAACACATGCTTACACGGATTCTGTCTCCCGGTAGAGCCACAGGCATGGGCTGAGTGGCCTTCTTTGATCTCAAGGAGCTGTGCTGTTTTTCAAAGGTGTGCAGAGGCTTGAATTAAAGTAGAAATCACCCTCTGCTATACCTTTTACTTAATTACCTTGTTTTTTGAATGTCAAAATGCTGTTTGGTAAAGAAAAATTAGCCCAAAACTATTTCCATAAATGTAACCACCATTAATTTTCCAAAACCAGGTACTAACAGGAATCACCTGATGAGCTGGGCATGGTGACTGGCGTCTGTAATCCCAGTGCTCTGGGAGGCTGAGGCAGGCAGATCACTTGAGGCCAGGAGTTCAAGATCAACCTGGCCAACATGGCGAAACCCAGTCTCTACTAAGAATAAAAAAATTAGCTGGGCATGATTGGACATGTCTATAATCCCAGCTACTCAGGAGACTGAGGCAAGAGTATCGCTTGAACCTGGGAGGCAGAGGTTGTGGTGAGCCGAGATCATGCCACTGCACTCCAGCCTGGGTGACAGAGCGAGATCTTATCTCAAAAATAAATAAATAAATAAGTGAATCTTTTAAGTAGACACTAAAGTCTTCGTTTAATCTATACCCCTAAAAGTTTCAATGTTCAAGTTGGCCAAAACTTTTTTCCCTTGGCTATCATGCTGGGCAAATGGAGTTCACTTTCTATCCAGGTCACCCTCTGGACAGGCATATGTGCGTATTTATTTCTCTGTTGCCAGAATACATTCCAGCCAGTTCAAATGGCAGTATCTACCTGGCTTCTATGGCTACTGGATGAAGTTCAGGTGTTTTGGGGCTGGGGCACCCTACCCCACCTAGAGAAGGGTTTGCATGCCCAGGGCATGATGGGTTACGTGTGGTGTCAGAAAGACGCAGCATCTGAGCTCTGTCAGATGACAGGGAGGTGTCGGGACCAGCACCCAGGTGCTCAGCATGTGACGAGGGGGGGCTCCTGTGGTGCTGGGTGAGAAGGGGTGTCTCAGAGCTGCTCACCTTGAACATATGAAAAGGTCATAGGGAGCCATGAAAGGTTCCAGGAAAAGGGCTAGGCACATCCAGGACCCAGCCTTCCTCCTCCAGGGGAGGGCAATGCCCACACTGCAGAGCAGGAGACTCACGAAGCCCTTACCTGAAGCCGCCTTCTTGTCTATGCCTGCTCTCGATCTGCTCAAACTCCTCTGAGGCCAGCACCATCCCACTGTCCGTCTGGTTGTCCTGTGTGGAGGACAAGCCAGGCTTTGGGTCCTGCCTGAGGCCCTCCTGCAGGGCAGCCACCCCCAGCCGAGGTACGCAGCATGACCTTGTGCCACTGCTGACCTAACACCTGTCCCCGGGAAACTGAGCTGGAAACAAGGCGTCCATTCCATCCCAGGGTGAGGGTCACATGCCCCTGCCATGGAGGGAGACACTGAGGTCAGGGGGCTGTGGCTAACCCGTGGACACCTCATGCTGGGGAACCTCCATGGTGTCTGAGCGTGTGCTCAGGGTGTGGTAGACTCTGGGAGAACCAGGGAGAGGGCCCAGAATCTGGCAGTTCATAGTTCAAAAAAATGATCAGCTGCCTCCTGGTTTGGGGAGCTTTGTTACCCTTTGACTGTGGCTTGGCGTGCTTTTTATTTTGAATCCCACGAGACGGGAACTGCAATCTTTTCAGAGTCCCCCAACATGTCCAAGTGGCCCTGGAGGCAGGAATCCAGATGCCTGTGCTCTGACCAAGAGCTCCTAAGGGGCGCCTCTGCCCAGTGCTCACTGACCAGGCCCAGGACCCCTGACCCTGATACCAAGGATCAGCTGTCCTTCCACTGGGGTTTCTTCGCTGCTGAGGAGGGGAGGCTTTGTGTGGGGGTGTTGAGGGCATAGGACAGACAGCAGCGAAGAGACGTGGCATCGCAGGAGGGCCCAAATGTGCCCAAGGCTCTCCCTGGACTTGCACTTTCAAGGGATAGTCTTCTCTGTTAAAAAGCTGCAACTGGTTTCTGCCACTTGCTTAGGAATTCTCGGTGCTGCCTCCCTTGAGGCGGCCCCGGTCCTGACCCGAGATCACAGCCCCACCCTTCCTGTGAAGTACCACAGAGGCTTTGAAGGTTGTTGGGGTCATGGGGAATTCTTCAAATGTCTTCATCCTGGAGGAACCATGGGTCTGAGTCCCTCTGGCCAGGCACCCGGGAAACGACACACAGTTGTAATACCTGTGGGGAGAAATCAGAAGGTGCTAAGGAATGCACCCCTCCTCGAAGCTCTCTCCGCTGTCCCTGTGTTCCCTCTTCTCCTGGGAAGGACCCCCAGCCTGGGGCAGGAGTATGGGGGCCTGGATCTCAGCGCTGCCAGGGGTCCTCCTCCTCCTCGGGCCTGGTCTCAGACGTCTGCCCTGCAGCCCCAGCAGCAGGGCCTGGGTGAGTACCCTCACCCTGGGCTATGCTTCCTCCTGAGTCCACTGCTGAGCTCTGTGATGGGAAGTGAGGGGATACCCAGCCTGGTGTGACATGGAGCTCCTCCAGAGGATGGGCCACCCTGGGCCAGGAAGATGGTCCTGGGGCTACAAGCCGCCGACTGCCCTGCTCATACGTGTGTGCACTAAGGCACGTGTTGCAAGGTTGGTGGAAGGAGCCTGGCCAAATCCAGCCCACTATTCTTGTCCCCACAGGCCCAGCCCTGTCCTGTGCTGGGGCAGAGGGACAGGACGCAGAGCCTGCATCTCAGCAATGCTGCTGTGAATGTGGCGGCACAGCGTCCTGAGTGTGAACGGCCAGGGATAAGAGAGCCTGGGCAGAATTCTGGGAATTAGGCTGCATTCTCTTCCTGACCATGCATCGGTGGGACGCCTTCCCTGCTCCCAAGGACTCTGAGGACTCACCCCCAGACTCATCAGTGATTTAGCCCCTGGGAAGAACCTGGGCCCAAACGCAGTCCGCTGCATCTCTCCCTGTGAGAAAATGTGCCCTTGATGTTGGGGTGAGGGGACACTGGTGAGTGGACAGAAGGGACTCAGAACAGCATGTGACCAGGTCACATGGCCTTGGAGGGGCCCTGCAGTGGGTTGTTTAAAGTCACTCTGCACTCTGAGTTGGTGCACACTTGTCTCTGAAGTTGCATGGTTTGCTTTTTCCCTGATGGTGCAGAGGATAAAATGCACCCTGTTCACACGGCTTTCTCCCGCCCCATTCCCAGACCGGAGGACAGCTGACCTGGCGGCCAGGCTGTGGTGCTGCTGCAGGCTTGGCGGGCTGTCCTCAGCGTCAGCCTGGGTGATATGTAGGGCCGTGGTGGATGCCTGCGAGAAGCTGCCCTCTTCTGAGCTCTGAGAGCCTCGAGGGGCCATGTGGCTCTCCTCCTCTTCCTGGCGGGAACAGGAGAGGCAGCCGGGCCAGGAACCACCAGGTACTGCCCTCAGCCCTCCCCCCTGCACTCGGGACTGTTTGGGCTCCTGACCCCTGAAATACGGTCCTAACAGGCCGTGCGGGCATGTGAGCACTCCAAGGAGGAAACGAGCTCACGCCAGGAGCCAGCACACTTCGGCCATCAAGGCAGGGGAGGGGCCATGGCAGCAGACTGCTGGCTATGCCAGCCTCTCTAAATTCTCCAAACAGCCCTTCCAGGTACCTCATTTATGGATGAGGCAGGTGGGGCAGGCCAAGGTTCAGCTGGATCCTCCTTCCTCCAGTCCCTGGCTGAGCCTGCAGCCTCAGGAACTAGGGCCAGCACTTCCCACCTTCTTCTTTGGATGGAACCAGACCCAAAGCACCCATCCCAGTCCCTAAGATCTGGGCAACTGGCCACTCCCTGGTCCTTCCTTCAGGCCCCACCTTGAGTTGGGTCACAAGCTGGCTCCATCCCCCACCCTGGAGGAGCACCAGGTGGGGAGGGTGACGTCAGGACACACAGGTCAAGGTCCATGTGCTCAGTGAAGTTGGGGACAGAACGGGCACCAGGTGAAGGAATGCCTCATGATGATGCCAGGGAGACAGGGCTCCCTTGCAGGCTAGTGGGGACCAGCCTGGGATTCCCCTTGGGCAGGGACATACTCTGACCATCCACACAGCATCTGGAGCAGACACCACGGGTGTGGAGTGGGTGTGTGCTCAATAGAAAAACGAAAGGGTGTGGAAAGGAGGTGTCGGTAGGGGCCCAGGACCTCACACCCTAGCCTAGCAGCTGAGAGGTGGGCAGAGCCTAGAGGGGCTTAGAGGGGAAGCTGGGGCCAGGGACCAAAGGCCACAGTAGGACAGGGTGGGGAAGGGGCTCACTTGCAGGCCCCCGCCCTGGAGCAGGTCCCCCAGAATCTCCACCAGCTCCGAGAATGCAGGTCTCGCCTTGGGGTCTCCAGACCAGCAGTTCAGCATGACGTGGCGTCTGGGGGGGTCAAGCGGGCTGCTACACTGCGTGCACCCCACCCCACCCCACCCCTGCACCTTCAGCTCCCCAGCCTTCCTGGACCCTCCTACCCACTCTGCCCTCCTCCTGACACATCCCCCACCTTTGTCCACTTGTCCTGGCTCTTCCTTTGAGTGTTAGCGCAGCGTCCCCTTCCAGTGATGCTTTCCCTGAACACGCGGCTCTGTCTGTTCCTACAGCGCCCAGTCTCCCCTCTTGGTGCCCACCGCAGTTATGCTACAGACTACCTGTGTGTCTTGAGGGTGGTGTCCAGGCCTGACCTGCTGGCCCTGGCTTCCCTGATGCCACCTTCTTATGGCCACAACCCCACAGCCCCCAGGCTTGCTGCCCCTAACACCTGCAGGGCTACGGGGAGGCTCACATGGCGGGAGTGGCCAGCTCCGGGGCCCTCATCCTCGTGCCATCTCTCAGCCGCTGGCAGAACTCCTCATTGATCTGCACCCCAGGGTATGGGGAGGCCCCTGGCAACAAGAAGAGGAGTTGGGTGGGGAGCAAGCCACCCGCTGCTCAGCCCAGCCCCCCAAGTCACCCCGTCCTGTCCCTTCCCCCATCCCCGTGGTGGGGTGGAGATGGCTCACCCGACTGGGGGCCTGGGCAAGTCACTGCCCTCCCAGCTCTAGTTCTTCATTTGGTCAAGCTGCCTGCTTGCCAGGGGTGCCAAGAGCAGCCACGCACTGGCGACATGGTAGACATCATGGTTACTGGATCATCAGCGGCAGGGGAGCCGCCTGCAGTCAGTTTCAACAAAGCCTCTCTTGCCTCTCACTGCTTCTCCTGATGCTCCCCCTAACCCCTGCTGCCCCCTGTCTTGGACTGCTGAACTCACTCCCTGGGCCCGTCTGGCTTACCCAAGCTCCCACACCTCCTATACTCTTCCTGCTTCTTTAGTTTCCATAGTAGCATGTATCACTGTTGCCACTTGGTAACATTTTAACTTATTCAGGATCATTGCCCTACCCCGGCCTAGGAACTTCATCATGTTTGCAGTGGGGCATGAGTTCCCATGTGGGACTCATGTAGTAGGCACGCCCGCTGACCGAGCCCTGAGGTCCCTCTGGGACTCACATGCACAGCCTCAGCCCTGGCACACGCTTCAGCTTGCACTCCCCACAAGAGGGTGGCCCACGTTGGAGACAAAGTCCTCTTGGAGGTTGGGCCAAGCTGGGGAGGGGTGGGGGGCTCTTGGTGGCCCACAAACCACCTGCTTCAGAATGATGTAGCACACACCTCCAGGTGCCCAGTCCCTTGCTCCAGGAGGGCTGGTGGTGTAACCTGGAGCCGGCGACCTCGCCTCCTCTCCCCACCAGCACCCCATCCTGCACTCACCCAGAGAGAAGATCTCCCAGAGCAGCACCCCAAAGGACCACACGTCACTCTGCGTGGTGTACACCTTGTCAAAGATGCTTTCAGGGGCCATCCACTTCAGGGGCAGCCGGGCCTGGGGAGGTGGAGGGAAGAATGTCCCGCATGGATGGGAAGAGAGGGCTGAGGCCAGGAGCTCTGGCACCCCCTTTACAGGGCCCTCTGCCTGGATTGAAGGCGTCTCCCGGCTTCTGTTCTCCTGGGTCTGTCTGGGCCCCTCTCTTCTCCCGAGCTCTCTGGCGAGGGGTATCAGGGGAGACGGCATGCCTTCTTCCAGCCCTAGACCCCCAGCCCAGCCTCCTGATAAAACTCATCCCTGCATATCCTCACTGTCTCCCCTGACAGGCATGCTCTATCCACTCACTGTCCCCACCGTAGAAGCCCAGCCATTGCTACTGACACCTTCCTCCTGGGCTCCTGAGGCATCTCTGCCACTGGCTGTCTCTCTCCTCCTCATGGCCTCTACCTGGGAGCCCAGATGGCCAGGGCCCTTCTGGACTGGCCTCTATCTCCACCACAGCAACCCCACTCCCTTCTCTTCCCAGTTTATGCCATCAGGGTGATTTCTGTAAATGCACACCTGACCCTCCCCTCCAGCCAATGGCCACACTGGCCTGGATGGCCCATCATGCCCAGGCCCTGGGTCCATCCTGCTCCTCATCCCCTTGACACTCTTCCTGCCTCTCCCAGGGGCAGAACCCTAACCCGCCTCGCAGGCTCATCCAGGCACCTGCTACCCTGCCTCAGCTCCACTCAGAGACACACTCCGCCTCCTGAGTTCCATGTGCTGCACCAAGCTGGTCCATCTCCAGGACAGGTGCCACACAACGCCTTGCACACACAAGCCCCACAGGGCAGGCCCTGGGAGTCAGGGCCCACTGCATGGACCAAGGCACTGGGCAAAGTACAAGTTCCAGTTGGAGGACTGGGCCCCACTTGTCAACTCCCATCTCTACTTCCTCGCCTCAGGATGCCTAAATATGGGGGGGGCCCTAGGGTCCCCTGGGAACAGGGAGTGAGTGCCCCAGCAGCTGGCAGGTGGATGGCCAACCAAGGAGGTCACGCCACCCTGTGCTGGCACTCCCTCTCCTGCACAGGCAGTCTGTGGTAGCACTCCCTTCCCTAGTCGGCCCCACAGGCCCTCTCCTGGATGGCCACACTCACACTGCCCTTGCGGACGTAGTCAGGGTCTTTGTAGATGTCCCGGGCAAGGCCAAAGTCACAGATCTTTACCACGTCGCTTTCTGACAGCAGAATGTTCCGAGCAGCCAGGTCTCTGTGGATGCACTGGGGTGTGGGAAGGCAGAAGGAGGGCTGTCAGTGCAGGCCCCTGGGGTAACAACCACACCTGAAGCTCCAGGGTGCCCAAGCAGTGGGGACTCTAGGGGTGCCCTGCCTCAACTACGCTCCTTTGAGGAAAATTTCTGTCCATTTCTAGGATTCATCATGGAGAGGGCTTGTGGAATTGTGGGGACAGCACAGAAAGTTGTAGAATCAGACAGACTCTGCTGCTGAGCAGCCAAGAGGCCTTGGGAGGTCAACTCCATGCTTGGGGCAGAGTTTCCGCCTCTACAAAGTTGAGAGAGACACTAACGGACCACAGAGCCTTTGCAGGGTGAAGTCAGAGCCAAGCACATCTTGGCAACTGGTGGGGCTGCACCCTTTTCCTCTCTGAAGGGCCTTCCAGGGAAGCTCACCTTTCGGGAAGCCAGGAACTCCATCCCTCTGGCCACCTGGAAGCTGTAGCAGACAAGGTCTTCCATGGTCAGCGGGCTCAGCCACAGGTCCTGGGCTGCACAGCGGAGCAAGGTGAGCTCAGGAGGTGCCTCCTTGGCGGCCTCCATCTACCCAGCCCCAGGGACGATTCTTTGCCCAACCCTGACTGCGTCCCTGCCACAGCTAACAAGCGTGTCAGCCCCTCTCCTGTCCCTCAGCCTCTGGGACATCCACGTCCTACTCCCAGAGCAATAAATCCTGTTGTCTGTAGGGGCTTGGCTCCTGCTGCTTGGCCCTGGACTGCTTGCGCGGTCTGCAGGGCAATTTCCTATTCATCCTGTAATGATCAAGCCAATCATAAAACACTGGCATGGAAATTGTCCCCAAAGTGTCTTCCCTTCCTAAGGCAGAACCCATTACACGCTCACCCATGAAAGCCCCCATCGAGGGCCCCAGGCTGGGTTATCCTAGGGTGCCTGATCATGGGATATAACTGGGCTTGTCAGGCACTGGGAAAGGGGAAGAAGCCAGGCTCTAACCTTCTCGGTCTGGAGAAGCCCGCCCTGTTCCACCCTTGCCCGTTAGGAACCGTGCAAGGAGGGCCCTGTCGCTGCTCCCTGGCCTCCTCCGATCCGCCCTGGCGCCCTCCACCATGGCGCGGAAGCGTCTGCGCTGCTCCGGGGACTTCTCCTGCGGACGCATGAAGCTAGTTCGAGGGCGCCCCGTCGTCCACGGCAGAGGCGCCTCCATTCTTCCGCCGCCCGCGGCGCCCCGCAGGCTTAGGAGCAGAGCTCGCGCCCCGGCGGCCGCCCACTCACTGCATAGGGGCTGAAGGTCTCCCGCTTGGTGCGCAAGAAGTTGGAGAGGTTGCCGTACTTGCAGTACTCCACAATCACCATGAGGGGGCCTGTGGCGGGACAGGGCAGGGGCCGCGCGTTCGGGACACTAGACGCACTGAAGACACGCTCCGCCCTCGCACCCGCGCCCACGGGCACCTCCCAGTCCCGGCCCTGCGCCCCTCCCTCCCGGAGCACCTAGCCCCACCAGGCCTCGCCGTCCCCACCGGCCGCCCCGCTCCGTACCGTTGGGCTTGGTGCACGCCCCCAGGAGGTTGACCACGTTGAGGTGGTTGCCGATGTGAATTAGGATCTTGAGCTCCGACATCAGCGCACGGTGCTCGCTGGCTGTGGCGCCCTCTGGAGGAGACACAGGCCTGACATCCACCCTAATCCCGGTACGTCCCCCTCCCCTGCCACTGGCTGCTTAGCTAAGGCACAGTCACCGCTTTTGAGAGGGGGAGGGGTGCCCAGGGTCCCCAGGACATCCTGCTGGTCCCACGGAGGCAGGGGTTAATGTGGTAGCTTGGCCCTGACTCCCGCAGCCTCCCTGTAGAACCTTGGATGAGCCTGGCTTCCAGTCTGTTTCCCCTCCTGAGTTGCCGTCCCACCGGCCCACCCAGAGCTGCTGCTCCTTGCCCAGCTAGGCTGCCTCTTCCGCCCGCTGACCCCACACCTTTCAGCATTTTCACGGCCACGGTGTCACAGCTGCTGCCCTTGTTGATGCCGAAAGCGGAGGCTTCCACCACCTTCCCGAAGGCGCCGTGGCCGAGCACTCTCCCTGTCGGGGCAGGGAGCCAGCTGCAGGTGAGCTGTATGGGGGTGAGGGTAGAGAAAGGTGGGCGGCAGGGGCGCCCCGTCCAGAGGTCCAAGAGGACAGGCTCTGCAGCAGGAGGAACGTGGGGAGCCTCTCTGCCAAACAGGAACAGCGTGGGAGCCACAGCGGGAAGAGAGGGAGAGAGGTGGACAGGAAGCTGAGCATCCTCTTGAGCAGGTGCGACAGATCCACCTTGCTCAGTGTGGCAGCAGGTGACCTCGGGGAGCCTAGGGACTGGGAACCTTGGCTAAGGTTCTGGGTACCCAAGCCCAGAGGGACAGGTCAGGCCAGGCTGGTCTTCCTGGCACAAGTTTTGAGAATGGAGGGGTTCAGGCACTCCAGCCTGCAGCAGGTGGGTGGGGCAGGAGGTGCGCGTGGGGAAGGCTGGGTGCTGGCCTCACCCAGGTGCAGCCGCTCTCGGGGGAACTCCCACTGGCTGGCGTCGTAGGACAGGTATTCGCATTGCTCCTCCAGAGGCACCTCCCCGGGATCCATGATGATGGACAGGTAGCCGGTTTTGATGTCTGCGTGGGCTGGCTGCAGGGGCAGGACAGGGAGGAGTGGGGCAGCTTATTGATTCCGCCACACCACTGTGGCTTGGGCAGAACTTTGCCCAAGACAGATGGCATTTCCTGCTGGGCTCAGTCAAGGAGTGGGCAGAATAAGAGGCGGACAACCTCTGCGGGGATGGAGCCGAGGGTGAAGGACTGAGAGGCTTCCCAGGAGACAAGGCTGCCAGGTGAACTGGGGCGGGCACCTTGTTCGTTAAGGGTGGCTAGCGGGGGGAAGGCCTGACAGAGACCCTATCAGGAGCAGGGAAGGGGCACTCACCCTCCTCATGTTACAGAAGATCAGGAGGAGGAGGACCCAGAAGAAGACAGCGATGACCCCGGTACCAACAAGGATCACGATCTCCATGTTGCCTTTATCCTCAGAGCCTGCGTGGGCACAAAGGAGCTGGCATGTGTGTGTGGAGGAGGGTGCACCTGCAGGCAGTGCCCCTTCTGGTGGGCACGACTTGCCCGAGGTGGCCACAAGAAGGCGCTAATTGGGGGCGGGAAGGGTGTTGAGAGGTGCAGGCTGAGGCCGGACCTTCCACGGCCACACTGGCTGAGGAGTTGACACAGCCCTTGGCGTTGCACACGCTGCACAGATAGCGTCCCGCGTCCTCCTCGCGCACGCGCTGGATGCTCAGCTTCTGGTTGGAGTCCGCCAAGTCGACTCCTGCAGGGGTGGGGTGGAGAGGCGGGTCCACCTGGGTTTGGGGTCCTTGGCGTCGCGGGCCTCCGGACCACCCTTTGCCTGGGCCACCCTCCCTACCAGACTTTTCCTCCAGCAGCCTCTCATCTTTGTACCACATAATGCTGGGCACGTGCGCTCCGGCCACCAAGCACTGCATCTCCAGGGAGTCACTCACGTTCACCAGGAGGTCAGTCAAGTTCTGCGTGAGTCGAGGGGCTTCCAGGGCTGGGGGCAGGGGTTGAGAGGGAGCTAAGTGGAGCTGCACTTAGCAGGAGGGCCCTCTCTGGTCTGGAAGCAGAGGTAGGGAAGGATCCCTGGAAGCCCGACTAAGGGTTTGTGCGAGGGGCAAGAGGCAGGTAGTCAGGAGAGGATGTTCCTGCAGACCAGGGCTGTGAATGGACCTCCCAGGGGCACGTTCCGCAGCGGCAAAGTCAGAGGCAGCCACAGCTAGAAGAAAGCACAGTCCTCCCCGCGGCCAGCCTCACCCTGCACTGACAGGTACTTCTTGTGGCAGTGCTTGTCGTGGTTGCGCCGGTCCTGCACCTCACACACATAGTGGCCCTCATGCTCGGGCGCCACTCGGGGGATGCTCAGGTTGAGCGTGGCATGGCCTGGTGCCACCTCCTCCAGGCTGGCGGCCAGGGGGGTGGCAAACAGGTGCACGTTCTTGCAGTCGAGCAGCAGTGGGTTCCCATGCGCGTCATGCAGTGTGGACAGGTTGAGGCGATACCAGCGCAGATGCTCGTACTTGTAGCTGTCGGCTTGGCAGCTCAGGAGCACAGGCTGGCCCTCTAGCAGCTCCTCAGATGGCTTGGATTCAATGCTGAAGCCGTCGGGGATGGCTGTGGAGGGGAGAAAGCCCGGTGACATTGCTCACCCATCCACCTGCTGCGGTGGGCTCTCTGAGTCAGTCCTGAGGTCTCCTCCTGCCACTTTCCTTCTCTTTCTCTCTTGGAGGAGCCCCAGCTGGACTGCTTGCCCCCACCCCTCCCAGAAACCGAGGTCATCTAGAGTTCCTTGTCACCACTCAGTGGGACTTAAGTCCTCATTCTCTCTTGAAGCTTGCCACATCCCACCCCATGCTCAGCTTGAAACAATGTCTTCACTGGCTTTTGCCAGTGCCATGTGCCCATTTTCCTTTGTCTCTGGTCACTTCTGGTCAGACTCCTGTGGCCTCCCCAGCCACCAGGTGTTCTTCTGGGCTCTATCTCTCTGCTGGCAACCTGATCTACATTCTGGGACCCAGTGACGTCTACTCCTGGGCTCAGCTCTCCTGAGGTCACTAGCACATTTGATAATCTGAGTAAACCACAGACCTTCTCCCCAGGTCAAAATTCACAGGTGAGGCACAAGGTCCCAGGGCTTGGGAAAGCAGGAGGTGGGAGTGAGGATAGCTAGGAGGAGCTGCAGTGAGCCAAGGGCAGCATGGAGGAGGAGCCTCAGGACCAGGGACAGAGAATGCCATTCCATCCCAGTGCACCAGCACCCAGGCCCTATGCGGGTGGCCCTCAAAGCTATTTTTCCTTCCCACAACTAGTGGGCCTTGGATCTCTCTCCTGGGTGCCCCACGGACCCCAGAAACTCAATGAGCCCAAACCTGCCCCCTCCTGACCCTGTACCCAGGCCTGCCCGCCCTGGTCTGGTCACTTACTGGTCACATAGAAGTAGATGAGCCGCTCGTCCTGGCCCACCTTGTTGGAGACCACACACTTGTACATGGCGGACACATTGGCATTCTGGATCACCAGCTTGCTCACGGTCTGGGAGAGCACAGGCACAGGGATCCATTTCCTGCTCAAGTTCTTCCAACCCGGGCCCTCCCTTTCTGTAAGGAGGTTGCTGTGCCCACGAGTCAGGGGGGAAACTGAGGCTTTGGGCTGGAGAAGACTAAAACTCACAGGACCAGGGACGGCGAAGTAGGGGAGAGAAGGCCCCTGGGCAGCAGCGAGAGGCAGCTGCCCGGAGGAGTCAAGGGACAGTGTGTGGACTGCTGGCGTAGGCTGTGGTGATGTCAGGGGGTAGCCTTTGGCAGGACCAGAGAGACCTCTGGCTGTGGCTGGGCACAGTCTGTGGCTATGTTGAGGGGGCACAAGGGTGAGTCCAAGCCAGGCTTAGAATTCAGGCTCTGGTCACAGCAAAGGCCAGTCACTTCTGGATGGGGTCGGGCCCAATCCAGTCACCGCTTGCTGAGATCCTCATGAGATGGCCTCCTCAGCCCAGGCCTGTCCACAGTAGCTCTCCCTAGGCTCAGGGTGATTGCGAGGTGTGGGGATGGCTCTCAGAAGGGCCGAGGCCTCAGGGAGTAGGAAGCCTGAGACACAGGGTAGGAGAGAGGGCCCCAGGCCCTGCCTACCATCTATAGACCCCCACCTCACCCCACCCCCAGCCGGGCACTTCCTGTCCAGGACTGGAACAGGAAGAGGCTCTGGAGGTGTGTAGGAAAACAGGAAGTGACTGTAGGAAGTAGGTGCCTTTGTTCAGTACCCCCCTTCTCGGCATTGCCCCCAGGCTGCGCCAGCAGCTCAGCAGCCCTCTCTGCAGACCTAGTCAGTCTCTAGCCCCGTCCCCTCCTGGCCCTGGGGCCTGTGGGCCGCAGGGGCTCATGCCTGGCCAGGTGGCCTTGGATCTTAGCTTCCTTGTCTGGGAAGCCGCTGGAGGCCCGCCCTCCATCACAAAGCTGGAGGCTGGCCCTCTGACCTTTCTGCAGGCAGGGTGGCTGAGGCCTGAGGACTGCAGGAAGGCTACTCACTCTCAGCCGCCCTGCACAGCACTCTGGAAGCCAGGTGGAAATCAGAGGACAGGAGTGGTCTCTCTCTCCTCCCTTCCCCTTCTCCCTGGGCACTCAGGGGCATGGCTGGCTTGTACCTTATTCTTCCCCTCCACAAACTCGGTCCAAGTGTCCAGGCTCTCGATGGGGTTCACGGCGTCCTGCATGGTCACCTCCTTCCAGTCGCGGCACTGTGGCATGAGGTCTTGCTGCCGCCGCTGCCGCTGGCTGCCAGGACCAGAAGAGGCAAGGGCAGGTCAGGGATACAGGCAGGAAGGGCCCACTTGGGGGTTGAGGTCAAGCCCTTGTCATACTCAGTCACCTTTTCATACAGGGTAGTGGGCGAGGCTGGCCCTCGGGCCTGGGTGAAGGAGAAGGGGAGGGGGCCTTGTTTCTGGAGGGCTGTCCCCTACCTTTCAGGCTCAGGGCCTGGCAACCCATCCAACACAGGCTGCCGACACCACCTTCCTGTGCCCACTGTCCCCCCCACACATGTGCACGGCTGTCCTGCTGTCCCCCATGCGCATGTGCATGGCTGCCCTGCTTCTCTGTACTCCTTCCTGCAGAGGCCACCTGGTACCTGCCCATATGGCTGCAGGGGCAGCACAGGCCCATTCTGCCCCAGGAGGCGTCTCTGCCCTGCCTCTCCCTCTCTCCCACTTTGGGAGCTGTGGCCTCCCTAAAGGCTGGGTGTGCATCCCCAGCAAGCTTGGCCTCCTGCCAGGATTGGGAGGGTGGTCTCAGGGCCCCAAGGGAGGCTCCTGTCTTCCCCTGTGGAGGAGCCAAGCAGGGACGCCCCAAGGGCTCCATCACTTGGCACAGAGCATAAAGGTGGCACACTCAGAGGGAAGGACATTTGGAGGTATTGGCAGTGAGCTGCAGGCCACATGATCTAGAAGAATACCTATGAACCTTGGACATCTGGGGTGGACTCAGGTCGCCCTTACTGACCACACCACAGCCACAGCCTGTGGGGTTGCCCTCATCACCTGCCTAGGTTTCCAGCTCCCACTCCTCTTCAGCTCGACACCGGGATCTCTTGCCAAAAGGCAAACCTGAGCCATGTCTCCACTGTTCAACACCCTTTGCTGGCTCCCTAGTGCCTTCAAACCCTGTCTACCTGGGAGCCCTCCCCTCATCCCCTGCTTCTCTGTGTCCTGTGATGCCTGTCTGTCCTGCTGGCATCCTGCCCAGTGGAAGGGAACATGGCTCAGCAGGTGGGTGGGTTCTGTTGCTTACAGCTGTGACCCTGGGAAAGGCGCCTCCCTTCTCTGACCATTTCCCTGTCTGTAAGTGGGTGCTGTGAGTGCTGCACAGATGAGTTGGGGCATGTGAGCATGCATGGTGTGCCATGGGGCTAAGCGCAACCATTCCAGGGGCTCAGATAACACCCTTGCAGGCCCCTGCCCCGCCAGAGGTGTCCTGCTGGGTGCTCAGAGGCACATGCTTCCATCTTCCTCCAGATGATGCAATTACGTGTCCAGCGGTCTTCACTCTTGAGGGAGGTGGGTGGGGGCGGGACCCATCCTGTGTCCAGCCTGACCAGCTGGTGGAGGACTAGTGCAAGGGAGGCTCTGAGCCTCAGTCAGTGAGGCGAGCCCAGGGATTGACTATAGCTGAAGGTAGGGTTCAAGTTCAGGGCCCTGGGGAGGCATACAGGGAAGGCCTGGGCTGGAAAGGCGGTTCCTGACGGCTGAGGTTGGGGGCTGCGGCTGTGCAGAGGCCCTGGGCTGGAGCTGTACTCACAGACTGCGCTGGGCAAACATCTTGCAGGGTGTCCAGGGCCGCCAGTGCCACTGGACACTGAGAGGCGGGGGCACCCCGTAGGCCGTGCAGGTGAGGGCCTGGCGGCTGTGGCGCGAGTAGATGCTTGGGGAGGAGGCCTCCTTCTCGTGTATGTGGGGGGGCACTGGGGGCACAGCAGATGGCAGGTCAGCTGGCCCCCAAAGCCATGCCACCCACCCGTGCGCTCTCCCGTCCCTGGTCCCTGGCCGTACCATTCACCACCAGCTCCAGGCTGATGTTGCACCTCAGGCCAGCAGCGGAGTTCCACAAGGCGAGGGTGTAGATGCCCGTGCTGGCCTCTGTCACCTCCTTGAGCACCAGGGCATGTGGACTGTGGCGCCCAGACACCGCCTTTCCATCCTTGTACCTGGCCAGGGAAGGGGGATCAGGGCCCATATGAATCCTACCTCAGCCCCCCACTAGAATACACTGTCAGGAGGGTGGCGGGGGGCTGGCAGAGTACAGTGGCGATTCGGGGGATACTGGTCTGCAAAGGGACAGCCTAAGTCCCTGGAGATGGTGTCCAGGCCGCATCGGCCAGGTGTGACAAGCCTGTCAGGTGACCGGCTCAGGAGCATCGGTCACTGAAGTGTGCAGTAGCACCTCTTGCCTTGCCACAAAGCCTCTGTGGTCTCTCCACAAGTATCGAGATGACCACGTCACTGCAGGGGCAGCTGCCTTGTCTCTCCCCGCCTGTGACTGCAGACAGCCTTCTTTGGCCAGGCTTGCCCAGCCCAACCCAGGAGGGTCCTGCACACCTCTGGCTCCTGCACCCAGCTGGGCATGGCCTGGAGACCCCGTCAGCTTCCTTACAGACATCTGAAGGAGTGGAGGTGCAGTCCCTGTAAGCAGTCTAGCTCCTTGCTGTATGTGGGTCCCTCCAGACACATGGGCTTCTTGCTGCCCACCCCCTGCCCCAAGGCCTTGCTCTCACTGCCTGCCTCGCCTGGACACTCATTTCTGTAGCCAGGAATCTGCAGGGTTCCCTGCCTCCTTCATTTGGGTGGGGGTGTGCCACCTTCCTGCCTGTTCTATGCTGTGGCCTGGCCCTGCCTTGCTGTGTCTGTTGACCGCCCATCTTCTCCCTGCGCCGGGAGCCCCTCAAGGGAAGGGCTGCCTCCTGTAGAGTTTCGACCAGCTCCCTACATGTCTGCTGCACACGTGAGGACGCAGATGCCTCAGTCCCAGAGGGTATGCTGGGACTCCCTCAGACAGCTGCCTCTATGGCCTGGACTCTGTATGGAGATGCTCCTCCTTCGGACAGGTGCCTACCCTGGTGCTGGGTATGGCAGGCCTGAGAGACACTGCAGTGTGGCCCAGGAGAGGCATGTTCCTCAGGCAGAGACCAACAGAGAAGGGGATACAGGGACCCATTCTCAGCTGGGACACCACAGTGGGGACCACCTGCCTGGCCTGGGGTCACAGCATGAGGCAGGGCATGACAGGGGCGGAACTGAGGCGGTGCCATCTGTGTGGCTCTGGTCCTGAGTGCCACTTGCCAGATCTCAGACCCTAGGCAAAACCCCTTCACTGCTCCAGGCCTCAGTGGAGATGCTGCACCTTACAGTTGTCGTGAAGTTTAACCCAGACAGTGCCAGCAGTGTGCTGGACATACTATGGGTGCTTCGGAAGCCAAGGACCAGCCTGTCTGTGTGCTTGCTAGACCATCCACCCTGTCACTGCTCCCCGTCATCTTGTGATGGTGCCATAGGAAGGGTGGGCACTTGTGCCCCTCTTGGAGGCAGGGCTTGACCAAGTGGGAAGGGGGCCAGATGTGGCAGGAGTGATCCAGTGGAAAGCTGTTCTGAGAGGCAGCTGCCTGAGGATCGGGTCGACTCTGGATGCTACAGAGCTGCCACCTGCCCAGGGCAGGCTCGGTCCTTCTAGCTTTGGAGGGAGGGTATAGGGCCCAGGCGTCTCCAAGAGCTGCACCTATGAGTGAGGCTCCAGGATCTACCAGTGCCCTCAGGACTCTGCCCCAAGGGCCTTGGCGCTGACTAGGTGCCTTGGATAGACCCCAAAGTCTGTGCCCTCAGTGGGAGGGTCACACTGGGCTCAGGGCCAGGGCACCCTGGGCCTTCACAGGAGACTAGCCCCCAGCTAGAGCAGGGGACCCTGGCTGAGGACACCCTGGGACTCTGCTTGCCCAGCTCCAGGAAAAGTTGCCCTGCCAGGAGAGAGGTGCCCAGGCTGAGAGGAGGCTCCTGGGCTAGCTGGAAAAGCACAGAGCAGAGACCCCTCCTGGGGACTTAGGGCTCAGGTAGGAATACCCTTCTCCTTTTCTGGCCCTTGCTTCCTGTGCAATGGGGACTCAGACTAGAGTGTGACTGACCATGCGTGAGCCATGTGGGCTACTCAGACAGCCTGAGGATGTGTTTGTGGTGGATGTCGTGCCCCTCAGAACCTGCAGGGAGCAGCCAGCAGAGGCAGAGCCACCCCTGGGCCTTGGCACACCGCAGGGGAAGCTTGCCAACTGGGGGTCTGCAGGGGCTCCGGCAGCCTGTGGGCCTCCTGGAAGCTCTCTTCGCTCACTGCCATACAGCACAGGTCCAGCCCAGGCAATCTGTCTGTTCCCTGTGGCATCTCCACATCTCTGGACAGGAGGGTCCTGGGAGAGGCAGCCTCGTTGCAAGGAGGCACAGGGAACCCTAAGACATTGCTGCAGGGCATGGGGTGGGAGGGTCCAGCTGTCAGGAGGCAGTTAGGAAAAGCCGCTTGCTGTGCCCACCACACCCACATGTAATAGAAGGCCGGTATTGAAACCTTTCATGGTTTGGCAGGAACACAGGTTGACCTTCCATCTGAAATATTGCATTTTATGTGGGCTCCTTAGGGGGTCTCCTCAAGAGGCCCCCTGCCATGCCTGGTCTGTGTGCAGGCCCTGATAGGGAGGACACTGCCCTTCTTCCCCCATGGTCTGTTCTCCCTCTGGGCTTGGCAGGGTAGCAGCGGAGTGGGGGGGAGCCAGGGCTGTTACCATTGGAACTCAGGCAGGGGGTAGGCTGCCAGCTTCACGGGCAGCTTCACCAGTTCATCACCTGCCGTGGCCTCCAGAATGGGTCCTTTGAGCCACTCGACGCTGATGAAGGGCTTTTCTGCCAGACAGAAGTCAGTGTAAATTCAGGGCTGGCTGACTCATCACTGACTGACCAGGGATTCCCACCATGGCTCCTGCAGCCCCGGAAACTGGACACTTGCAGACTGGGGCTGGCCATGCCGCCCCAGTGCAGGAGCTGGGCAGCTCCTCTGCTCATGGCCCTCCCTTCCCTCTGGCTGGACTCCCAACTGCTCAAGTGCACCATGACCTCTGGGCCCAGGCCCACATGGCACAAGGACCCTTGTTTCCCAGGCTTGATGGCACCTGACCCACCCCAGGCCATACCATGCACAATGACCTCAGTGCTGTCCCGAAATTTCTCGATGCCGTTGTTGGCCTCACACACATACGAGCCCAGGTCGTGCTGGCTGACGTTGTGGATGGTCAGGATGCTGGAAAGCTCTGTGTGGGTCTGCTGGGAGCGTCGCTCGGGCACCCATTTACCCCGCTCTGCCTGCCCGCACCCAGGGAAGCCCCACGTCAGCAGGCGAGCTCCTGCACAGCTACCCTACCAAAGGCTCACCTCCCACCCGGGGCCAGCCAGAAGTCTTGGACCCAGACCCTGAGTTTTCTTTGGGTGGAAAACTTGTCCATCAGACTGGGGCCTCACCTGCTTCCCGGGGTAGTCCCAATCGAAAGTGACACCTGAGTCGAACTCAGCCCATACGGTGCAGTTCAGGACCAGCTTCTCCCCTACTAGCAGCTCCAGTGACTTCTTGGGGAACAGCTGGATGTCATAGAGCTCGTTGCCTGGTGACACATGAACAGTGACTCCCACACCCTCACAGGACAGTACCCAATGAGGCCAGTGAGGCAGTGACAGCCCCGTTACTGTGAATGGGGCCCTGGAAGCAGCCCCTACCTGTGATGTGCACGAGAAAGGGGTTGGAAAGGAAGTCCTGGTCCCCCCAGGTAGTCTGGCACTGCAGGTACAGGGCATCACGCAGCAGCGGTGTGGGCACCCGCATGCCCCGCCGGTCGTCCCACACCACCTCCTGCCCGTCTGGCCACAGCACCGAGCTTTGCTGGAGGGACAAGGCCACCATTAGCGCTCAGCTGCCCCCTTGCTCCTGGCCAGACGGGTGACCACCTTTCCCAGGGGTGGGCTGGGAGGGCTGGATCCTGGGGTGGGGGTGGAGCCTTACCGAGCGCAGGGTGACGTTGAGGCTGGGGATGGACACCAGACAGGGCACCCACATGGCGTCCTTCTTGTTGACCAGGAGTGTGTCAGCCTTGTTGATGAATGGCTGCTTGAAGTCTATGGAGAAGGAGTAAGATATTGGGGAAGGGACGCGGAGGCCAGGTGGGGCAGGGCTCCACAGGCCTGGGTGGTGCTGGTCCTAAATCAGCTGCTTGCTGGAGCAGGAAGGGCCCCATCCTCTCCTCCTGCCAGCCCAGGGTCCACAGGCTGGGGGCGGCGTGGGCCCCAGCTGTCCAGGACTCTGCCCCAGCCTGGCCTGTCTCCAGGTCTCACCTCTCACGAACACATAGGAGCTGGCGGCCGTTGTGCCCTCAATGCGGGCCTTGATGTACTTGTAATAGCAGAGGTAGCAGCCCGTGTTGTTGGCGTGCACCTCTCCCAGCAGCAGCACCTTGCAGTAGGGCCTGGTTTCTGTGCCCTCGCAGTCTTGTACCACCCCCGTGTCCTCGCTGTCCTTGTCCCCAGTGGCTGGTGCCTCCTGTGATCCTGGCCAGGCCCACTCAAGGGGGTGCTGTCCCCTGGCAGAGGACAGGAGAGGTCAGGGCGGCCCCAGCAGCAACCCATGGGGATTATCCCTGAGGAGCCTCCCTCAGGTTGAGCCTCAGGTTTGTCTCTGCTGGAGCATGTAACTGCCTAGGGTTTGGGCGCACACTATAGACGTTGCCCAGGCCAGGACACTCCCCGACCCCCAGGCTTCTACCAGACTCCCGGGGCTGGGTGTGGCAGGCTGGCCTGCGGAGAAGCACAGGCCTTAGATCACAGCTGGGAAGCGGGGGAGGGTACCATCTCTGAAGCCCCAGAGGGAGGGCCTGGGTTCAGTGAAGGGTGGCTGGGAGTGGGTGCAGGTGACCTGGGAGATGGCCTGGGGTCAGTGTGAGGTGTTTGGAGTGGGGTACAGGGTGATGATGCCCCATATGAAATGCCAATGAGGATGTGTGGGTGAAGCTGAGCTGGGGAGGGCCAAAGTCACCCACAGCCCGGGAGACCCAACAGCCCTGAGGCCACTCTGCCCTGGGGGCAGGGGCGCTGCCATCTGGGCCCTCAGCCACCACTTCCTGCCTTGGGCTTCTGTAGCCTCCCTGGCCTGCCAGGTGGGAGAGGGACCCAGTACCTGCAGGAGATGGACAGGCTGTCACCGGTGTCGATGACGTATGACTCCTCTGTGATGTTCAAGGTCGGGGGGGTCATGGAGTAGCCACTCGCCAGGCCTGGGGTGGGAGACAGGGTCAGAGTGGTGCTGTGTTGTGAGTTCACATGACGTTAATCTGGCATGGTTGGGCCTTCTGCATCATGAGAGCAGATCCCCTGCAGGGCTGGAGCAGCCCAGGTACTCAGCCAGCACCTCGTGGCCTGGCCTCTGATTTGCACCGTCAATAGCACCAGTCCCCAGGCTCCAAGACAGCTGGGAACCTCTCCCACAGGCTCACCCTGCCTTGCCCCACAGCCTCCATCCTCGCCTACACACCGCCCCTGGGCCAAACCCCAACCTCTGACCATGGTGAGCTGAGCTGCTGGCCTGAAGGAGCAGGGGGAGGGGTGCTGGAGCATTTCACCTCCGCACCACGGCCCCTGCTGTGCTGCTGCCCCAGGCCTCACTCCTGCACTGCAGACCTACACCCGCTGCTTCCCGGGGGCCCTGCACATCCCAGACTCCCCACACCATGCAGGCCTTGGCCCTCATGCCTGCGCTCTGCCAGTGACCTCGCCCCCTCCCAGCCCACATGGTGTCACCTCACAGATGTCCTTTGGGTCCTTAGCTTCTCACCCCCTCACAGGCCCGGGCTGCTGCCCCAGCTTCCTCTGGGCTCTCCCTGCCCAGGCTTCCCTAGACACCCTATCCCTGGTACAGGGCTCTTCCTCAGACACACGAATAAACCCGCTTCACCTGGCTGAAACCGACCCTCAGCTAGAGACTGCAGGCTGGCTGAGCTGGCCCTTCTGTGCTGCAGGACCCAGGGTGTGGACTGCCCCCACACCCTCCTCCCACTGGGGTGGGGTGTGTGTGTGTGTGTGAGCACGCACACATGCCCCCATGTGCGCCTGTAACTGCAGGCCTGGGTATGTGAGTCTGTGCGTATCTATGTCTGAGTGGTGCGGCTTTGTGTGTATGTGCAAGCATGCATGTTTGTGTGTCTCTGACATGCTAGTGTGGGCACACACATGGGTGTGTATGTGGTGGGATCCCGGTGTGGGTGGGAGCAGGCCTGGGGGAGGTCTAGGCCTGGAACTCTGGCAGATGCATCCTGCCGGGACCATCCTGAGACAACAGGAAGGGAGGGCTGCATGGCCAGAGGCCCAGGGCCGTGTCCTGTCCCTCCCCCGAGTCCCTGTCCTCCTGGGGGCACAGCCCACTATTCTGCCACTAGGCCCCTTCAGTCCTGCAGGTCCTGGGGGTTTGGGGCAGCAGTAGTCTAGCTCTCCTGCCCTCCCAAGGACAGCTCCCTGAGGCCCCAGAGTCCTGCCCTGAAGTTAACGGGGGTGGGGTGGAGCCCAGGGAATCCTTGACCCCAAGCTGCCCTAGGAAGCGGCACCAGGATCTCATTTCTTCTGCACACCAAGATCTCATTTCAGCATCACATGGACTATACAGTCATCAGTCAATGACCTCTTGTCTCTCCCTTCTATTCCTTTCTCCTGGCCAAACCCTTCCAGACACCACTTCACTATAGGTCCAGAGCAGGAAGGACCTTAAGCCATGCATCTAGACCCACTGTGCAGACTGGCACACTGAGGCCCTCCAGCCACCCTCAGAAGGTAGCGTCTCACCTGTCCGCTGCTGTGACTATCACCAAATCTTTGCTTTGCCAACCCTCCCTTGGGGCCCCGAGGTGGAAGGGGGTTGTGGGCTCTGCAGCCCTTTCCCCTTGGGTGGTGCCAGGCCTTCACATGCATAGCAGCAGGGCCTGGGCACTAGCAGCCCCTGCCTTGCACCCCTGGGGCTGCTATGAGAGGACTCTGGGCCAGGAGCTAGGGGATCCCTGCAGAGAAGAGGCTCCCCTCAGGTGGTGGGGGGCTAAGAAGGAATCCCTGGGAGGGTACCTCTCAGCTGGGCTTTGATGGAGGGGGATTTTTTCCCAGGTAGTAGAAAGTCAGTAAGTTCATGCCAGGAAGACAGCTGGGCATGTATGAGGGCACGAGAGTAGGTGGTGGTCTGTCCTCAGAGCTACGGAGAAGGGAAGATGATGAGCATGGGGCTAGACCTATTGGGATGAATAGACTCCGCCCTCCCAGTGGACCTAGTGAGTGGTCAGGAGGAGACCAGGCTTGAGGCCAGTGCCCACCTGCCCAGCCTGATGCACGCCCTTACTGAGGGAAAGAGAACACTCTCCACACCCACTGAGGTCTGGAGTGTTGAGCTGGTGGCTCCCCCATCTCAAGAGTGCACCTCCAGCACACACCTGCCAGATCCACCGTGTGGCAGCTGTCAGCCCAGATTCCTCGGATGGCTCCCCTCCATTCCCAAGACACAGCAGGGTGGGCTGGGCCTCTGCCCTCTAGCAGCTCCCTCTCTCCAGCTTCTCTCCTGGGAGGCATGGCCCTCCTCCTCCTGTCCTCCCAAAGTGCCTGTTGTTTTCCTATCTTGAATACTTGTCCTTTTCCCTGGGACATCCCCCTCCTTCCTTCTTTCCTTCCTGAGGGCCTCCCTCTTTAGGGTCTAGTCCTCATCACTCAGGCAGCACCAGCCGCCTCCTCCTCAAGCACCTGCTAGAACACAATCAGACTGAACTGTGGTTTTGTGATCACATCTGAACAGAGGCTTGATTTTATTCACCTTCCTAAGCCCAAGACAGAGGAGGTGTGCAAAGGAGGTTCAAAAGGTGGATATGAGAGTGGCTGGATGGATGATGGATGGAAAAGGGATGGATGAATGATGGATCGCCAGATGAATAAATGGACAGATTTATTCAGACAGATGGGTAGGTAGACAGACAGATTGGTAGGTGGGTGGGTGGGTGGGTGAATGGATGGATGGAAGTGTGGGTGGGTGAATGGAAGTATGGGTGGGTGGGTGGAGGGATGGATGAAAGTATGGGTGGATGGTTAAATTGGGTGGTTAAATTGGTGGACAGATGGATGGAAGGATGGGTGGAAGAGTGGGTGGACAGGTGAAGGGTGGGTGGATGGGTGAAGGATGGATGGGGAAGAGGAGCCTGTAGGAGCTTCCTTCCAAGGCACCATATCACCAAAGGAAGCAGCTGCATCACGGCTAAGCAGGACCATCCGTCGTGCTTGCCAATCCTTTTTGCCCAACTGTGCAAGCTCTCCTTTGTCATGACATGCCCTGACTTACTCCAGTGCCCCCCTCTGCCTTCACCAACCTTCCACTGTGCCCTGTGTGATCAGCACCCTTTCCTGCAGACCTCACTGTCCACTCTGAATGTCCTTTCCTATCTTACCTGAAGCCTAGCTTTCTGGCCACACCACTGCCCCTGGGCGGTTACTGCTCTCTATCCCACATGCCTGAGGGCAGAACTCCTTGCAGCCACCTGCCCTCCCTATAGCAGTCCCTTTGAGGGTCTTGCTCTTTGGCAGCACCGCCCTCTTCCCCACTGAAGCTGTCATCAGCTGCACCCCCCGCCACTTCCCCTCATCCTCTGCTGACCTTAGCTCCTGGCCCACCATCCCCTCCCCACCACAGCTTCTGTCCTTCTCCATGACCTCACCTTCCACAGGGCTGATTCACAGCACTCTGGCCTCTTAGATCCCCCTGCACGGTCCTCCCCTCTTCTCCGCAGTCACTCAGCTCTGTGGGCGCACCCTGGACCTGCTCATCACCAGAGGCCGCACCATCCCGGAGTGCCTGTCTCTTACGTCTCTCTCCTCTTCCTCTGTTCTTCCTCCACAGCAGCCACATCCTTCGGCCTCATCAAAGCCCCCACTGCTTCCTCCCCAGCCCTCAGTACCCTCCTGGTGCTGCCCTGTCCTGGTGCATGGAGTCTGCAGCCTCCCTCTCTGCATGCTCCCTCACTTCTTGTCCTCCATCCAACCCAGAGACAGCATGCATCCCAGACAGCATGACATGGCAGCAAAGCCCCTCTGCACGGGCTTCTCCCCCTCATTTTTCTGGGTGCGCACCATTCAGGGTGCTTCTCCTCTCTGACTCTCAGCATCGACAGGGCAAAACCAAGAGATGGAAACACCCTATCTTCCTACATCCCAACCTACACTGCCAGCCAGGGCCTCAGAAACCCTCTGACATGCCTGCCCCCAAACCAGGCTCTCTATCGTGCCCAGGGTTCACCTGCCACAGAGTCTCTTCTGATCACCAATCTTTCTCTATGCAATCATCTTCCATCTTAAAAACAAAACAAAATAATTCCTTGGTTCCACACTCTCTTCCAGCCACTGCCCCTTTTCCTATCCCCCTTCATGGCCACAGCTGTTCACTGTCCCCACTGCTGGTATCCCCTCATCCACCCATGGGGTGCAGCTCTTCCACTTCATGGAGCCATTGGGCAGGGCCTCCCATGACCTCCATACTGCAGACCTAGTGGGTACGCAGGGCAGGGAGCGAGCATCCTCTCCTCTGGGCAGTATCTGGGACTACCTCTCCCTACCTCCCCTCTGCCCAACACGTAGTCCTGGCCCTGGCCACAACCCTCTCTCAGGTCCAGACACCTCCCAGGTCTCTAGCTCCAGCCAGGACAACTACTGTTTGCAACTTCAGCTTTAAGCATGCAGCTGCCCACTGGACTCAGACACCACAAAGACACGCCGAGGTCTGCGTTTCCAATGCCACACTCCAGACTCGCACCAAAGGCTCCTCCCTCGGTAGCTGCTCTCCCCAGATCCTCTCCCAGCCCATCCATTGACCAGATCACTGAAGGCTGTTAGGCTGGACGCACCTTAGGGCCTGCCCCTGCTCTCCCATGGGGGCCAGCACAGCTGCATTCACCCCAAAGTGGCTTCCTGGGCCCGCTCCTGTCCTCTTCCAGGCCTGCCTCTGGGCCCCCCTCCCTGCAGTTACTGATGTTTTACGAAGCACAGGCCTGATCACACTTGTGCTTCAATCTCGTCAGTGACTTCTCTTGTGATTTCGAGAAAATCCAAACTCCTGGTCCTTGCTTCTCTCTCCACACCCTTGTGGTTCATCCCCTTCATGTTCACGTCCTTCAGCCACCATAGCCTCCAGACTTCTGTGCCCTCAGGCTGGCTTCTCACACTCAGGACTCAGCTGAGACATGGCCTCCTCACCCCTTCAAAACGGCTCCATCCTAACCTCCTGGCTGCTTACGGCATCCTTCCTGTCACAACTTGGAATTATTTATTTATGTGTTTGTTTAAGTTATGCCTGTCCATGTCCTACACTAGGCAGTAAGTTTCAATGGGGTAAGGACCAAGATAGCTCTTTTTTACCCCACCCCATGCTTCGCACAGCACCGGCACAGAGTAAAGGCTCAGTGAATACTCATTAAATGAAAGAAAAAAGGAGGGATGGAAGAAGTGTGGATGGATAAATGGATGGATGGATGGGTAGGTGGGTGGATGGGTGGAAGGGTGAGTGTGCGAATGGATGGATGGATGAGTAGATGGGTGGGTGGGTGAATAGGTCAAAGTGTGGATGGATAGGTGGAGAAGTAGATGGGTGGGTGGATGGATGGGTGAGTAGAAGGGTGGATGAGACAGATAAATGGATGGATGGACAGGTAGATGAGTGGATGGATAGATGGGTAGATGGATGCATGAGTGGAAAGATGGATCAACAGATGGAAGGATGCATGGATGGGTAGATGAATAGAAAGGCAGATGGATGGATGGGCAGATAGAAGGATGGGTGAATGGCTGAATAGAAGGATAGATGGATGGTGGAAAGGTGGGTGCATGGGTGAAGCGTGGATGGTTAGATGGTTGGATCGATGGATAGATGGATAGAAAGAAGAATAGATGGATGGATGGCTAAACAGACCTCTGAGACCTCAGAGACTCTTGTCAGACCCAGTTGTTCCTTTGGAAAACATGCTTCCCGTTTTATAGAATGGGCTCCCCTGGGCAGATTCAGGACTGCAGGCTGCCACTTCCAGAGGCTCCTTGACTGCCCAGCCCCCACCTGCAGCCCTGAAGAGGGTGCATCCTTCCTGCCTGACTGTTGTCTGTCTCTGCTGTCCTTCCCTTCCCGCAGCAGGAAGCGCTGTCATCCTGGCCTCTGCCGCGCTCCCCCTGCCTTCCTGTTCCTGGCCCGGGAACTGGCTTCTTCCTTCCCTGAGGCCCCGCAAAGCCCTGGCCCCCAAGCCTGCAGCAGCACAGTTGGGGCAGGCACCGGGCCAAGGTCAGCAAGGCCAGAGTGCACACCTCCTCTTCTCTGTGCTGTCAGCAGCCCCAGGATACCCTCCGGCCTTGGACCATGGGGCCCTGGCGTCAGACACAGGCGTGGCAGACGTGGGAGCAGCACAGGAGGGCACTGCACCTCCCCTGGGCAGTGCTGGCACCCCTCTGTGAGGGCCAGGCGGGATAAGGGAATCTCTCGTGGGTTAGGTGCTAGCAATGAGCCAGGCAGCAGAGAGCCGGCAGCTGCAACTGCCTCATGTGATCCTCACAACAGCCTGGGAGAGAGGGCTCGACAGCCAGGTCAGCGAGTGAGAAAACTGAGGCTCCAGGCCTCACAGCAGCAGGTGGCCATGCAGGAGCCCAGTCAGGTTGAGTCCAGGACGGTCCCTGCCCCAGGCCCAGGGTCCCCTCCAAAGGCCGGGGGCAGAGGCTCAGGCCAGACTCCAGCCCAGCTTTCCTCCTAGCCCCTAGCCTGAAGCCTCAGAGACTCCTGCAGGCAAGAGGGCCCACGTAGGAGGCACATGGCTACCTGGGCCCTGCACCCCAGTGGCCTCCAGGACACCCCTCCTCGGGGCCTGGCCTCCATCTGGCTCCATGCCCTAGTTGGCTGCAGGCAAAGCCCTTTAAGCCAATGATGCATTTTTTTTTTTTTTTTTCCCAAAAGCTTCTTTCCTGAGAAACGGAGGGAAACCCCAGCCCAGCCCAGTGAAAACTGCTGGGAGAGCCAGCCTTGCTTTCCTCCCATGATATGTGAGTGGGTCCCTCCCTCGGCTCCACACCTGCATGTCCTGTGTCCCTTGCTTTGTATAGAATCCATGTTTTCGTATCAAATCCTCTCTGGGCCCACCAGGATGGGAGTGAGGTGGGCCGGCTGTGTCACATCCTGATGAGACAGGGTCCCGGCCCTCTCTGCAGGGCAGTGTGGGTGAGAGTTGGCCTTAGCTGGTATCTGGGAGCTGCCCTCAGACTGATGTCTGAATCCACAGGGCAGAGGCGAGGGGGCTGGCATGAGAGAGTGAGGGTAAAACTAGCTGCTTCCTTGTAGCCCTGCCCCATGCTCGTCCTGCCATCTCTCTTAACCACCACCCTGAGCGCCAGCCTCCTGGACTCTTGCTCTCCAGCAGCCTCCTCCCTGCCCAGCTGGACTGAGCCCCTGTCCTCCCTCTCCCTCTGTGCCTGGCAAAGTGCTGCCTCAGCTCTCGGGCTTGTGTGGCTTGCCCTGCGGCCCGCAGCTGAGCCTGTCATCCCCACTCTGGCCCTGACCTACAGTACGTGGAGGGTCTGTTCATCAAGCAGATCCTGAGCGGGGGTGTCATCAGCTCATGGCTCTGACCTCAGGCCCAGCATGGCCGGTACAAGGATGGCACTGGGATTATCCATGAGCTTGGGGTCCCCTCCGTGTTGGCAGAGAGCATGGCTCTGCTGTGGCCACCCCGGGCCCAGCTCCTTTTCTCCCTCTCCCTGGGGTGCTTGGGAAGATGGGGGCTGTGTGGCAGGCCTACCAGCTGGACACACACTCTCTGGGCAGCTGAGCCCAGGAGGACAAAGGCAGCCAGGAGCCAGGCTACAGACTGGAGGGAGCTGGCGGGGAGCAAAGGGGCTGCTGCTGGGCTTGGGCTAGGCAGAGGGGATCACCTGCACCCTCTCTCTTCACTCCTGGGGCCGGGCCTCTGCAGAGACCTGAGGGGAGGTGGCAGGAGTGTTCTGCCTGATGGCCCCCCCTTAACCTGGCCTGCAGCCCCTGTATCTCCAGAGATTAAGCGGCTGTCGGTCCTTCACAGCACATCCTGCAGGCCTGAGAAAGCTGAGCCTGCAGGTCCTGCTGGGCACCCCACACTGCTGCTCTCTGCTGTGTGGTCTTGGGCAAATCACTTCCGCTCTCTCCAAGCCCCAGTTTTCCCACTTGTGAGATGTGGATTGGTCCTAGGATCACTAAGAACTACAGACCACAGGCCAGGCGCAGTGGCTCACACCTGTAATCCCAGCACTTTGGGAAGACAAGGTGGGTGGATCACAAGGTCAAGAGATTGAGACCATCCTGGCCAACATGGTGAAACCAAGTCTCTACTAAAAAATACAAAAATTAGCTGAGCATGGTGGCATGCACCTGTAGTCCCAGCTACTCGGGAGGTTGAGGAAGGAGAAATGCTTGAACCCGGGAGGCGGAGGTTGCAGTGAGCCAAGATCGAGCCGCTGCACTCCAGCCTGGCGCCTGCTGACAGAGCAAAACTCTGTCTCAAAAAAAAAAAAAAAAAAAAAAAAAAAGAACTACAGACCACAAACAACATGGTTGAGGATAAACTGTCGAGCCGGGCGCGATGGCTCATGCCTGTAATTCCAGCACTTTGGGAGGCTGAGGCAATGGATCACAAGGTCAGGAGTTCGAGACCAGCCTGAAACCCCGTGTCTACTAAAAATACAAAAATTAGCTGGGCATGGTGGCAGGTACCTGTAGTCCTAGCTACTCAGGAAGCTGAGGCAGGAGAATTGCTTGAACCCGGGAGGTGGGGGTTGCAGTGAGCCAAGATCACGCCACTGCACTCCAGCCTAGGTGACAGAGTGAGACCCTGTCTCAAAAATAAATAAATAAATAAACTGTCGGCCGGGTGTGGTGGCTCACACCTGTAATCCCAGCACTTTGGGAGGCCGAGGTGGGAGGATCACCTGAGGTCAGGAGTTCAAGACCAGCCTGGCTGACATGGTGAAACCCCATGTCTACTAAAATTAGACAAATTTTTGTAAAAATTTGTAAAAATACAAAAAATTAGCCGGGTCTGGTGGCAGGCACCTAAAATCCCACCTACTTGGGAGACTGAGGCAGGAGAATCACTTGAACCTGGGGCAGGCGGAGATTTCAGTAAGCAGAGATCATGCCGTTGCACTCCAGCCTGGGTGACAAGAGTGAAATTCCGTCTCAGAAATAAAAACAAACAAGAAGACTAAATGGTCTGGCTCATGCACATGGAGCCCTCTGCTGTCACCTGCCTCCTGAATGCTTGGTTTGCTACAGCTGCCGTCTCACTGTGACCCTGTGTTATCGTCACAGCACAGGGGGCAAGCCTCAGTGGTGGGAGGGGATGCATATGAGCTGAAAGGGGCATTGTAGACTGAGTAGGAGCTTGCTGGCCCAGGAGGAGGGCACACAGGCCAGAGCCAGTGTCTTTGGGCCCTCAGATAGATGGGACAGATGGAGCATGGTGTGGGCGATGAGGCCGTGGAAGCAGGCTCAGGTCCCCACCCGCCTTGGGCTCCGTTCCTGCTCCCTGGATGTACTCTCTCTCGATGGTGGCACGCCAGGAGCTTCAACCCCTCTCTGTGCTCCCACCCTTCCTGACAGCTCTTCTGGGCTCCAGTCCTGGGGGACCCCAGCCCCCAAGCCCAGCCCACATCCAACACTGGGGAGGATGACTGGAACCACGGAGCTCACACCTGCCAGAGAAGCAAGAACCACAAAGAATGAGAATTCCCAGCACTGGCAAGGATGTGAAGGAGGCACCCGCACAGTAATGATAGACAGCGTCCAGACACCGATGGCGAATTCTCCTTTCTTAGTACCTCCTGCTACAACAGGAACAGCAAGTGTGCACTTAGCACTGTCTGTGAGAGCACAGCCGTACACACATGTGCATTCCACATGCCTTCACACCCCTGCGGTAGGTTCCCTATTGCCACTGTACAGATAGAAAGCTAGCACACAGAGGTTAATGTGCTCCAAGATACATGACCATTAAGAGATTGTCTTGGGAAGACAGGATCATGGGAACCTACTATTTTTTCTACAGATGTCTGTATAATTTGCATTTCTACATTTTATAAAATGTAATCATCTTTCTTCCATCAGCCCTGGAAACGCTGCTCTCCTTCCTCCTAGGTTGGTTGTCCAAGTGATGCTCACCCCACCAGACACTCCTGACCCTACTCATCCCCCACAGCCAATTGGTCACTAAGTGGCCTCCATTCTCAGAGATGAAATGAGCTTTGCAGACTGAGTAGGAGCTTGCTGGTCTAGGAGGAGGTTACGAAGGGTGGGGTGGCTGGGAGTACCAGGCCCCTGCCCCCACCTCTCCTCACCATTCTGACCAAGTATTCTGCATCCTTGACTTGGACACCTTCTGGCTGCAGAGCCCCTCCTGGGCATTCCAGGGCTGCTGTCCCTCCACCCCAACTCCTCCCCACCCCACTGCTGGCCAGCCTCAACAGCTCTCCCCTGGATCACAATACCAGTGTCTCCCCACTGGCCCAGTCCTTGCTCAAAGGTCAGACGATCTTTCTAGAACACAAGTCCCTCTCCTGCTTAAAACCATCTCCTACCTGTTTGCTGCTTCTGGGCAGAATCTGGAGCCTCCTTGGCCTCTCTGCCACTCACCCGGTGTGGCTCCAGACCTCCATGTGCCGATGATCTGGAACACTCCCTCCCCACCTCTGACATTTGAGCTGCTGTGCGGCTTCCCCAGCATCTCATGCCGAGGCTTCCCACCAGGGACTCCTGCACTTTTCCAGAGCTTCATGGAGCAGCTGCTCATTATCGATTTTTTTTTTTTTTGAGACAGTCTCCCTCTGTTGCTCTGTGTAGTGGCACGATCTCGGCTCACTACAACCTCCGCCTCCTGTGTTTGAGCAATTCTCCTGCCTCAGCCTCCCAAGTAGCTGGGACTACAGTCACCTGTCGTCACACCTGGCTAATTTTTTGTATTTTTAGTAAAGCCAAGGTTTCACTGTGTTGGTCAGGCTGGTCCTGACCTAACCTCATGGCCTCAGCCTCCCAAAGTGCTGAGATTACAGGCATGAGCCACCGTGCCGGGCCTCATTATCACTTTTGACAGTTCTTTAGTTCGAGACAAGGGGTTCTGTTTGTCCTTTCATAGTGGCATTCACAGCATTGGACTTGGCCGGCAATCTACCTGTGACTGGCTTTGAGGATCCAAGGTACAAAAAGACACCACAGAATATGTGGGCAGGGCCGGGTGTGGTGGCTCACACCCCCTAATCCCAGCACTTTGAGAGGCCGAGGTGGGCGGATCACGAAGTCAAGAGACCAAGACCATCCTGGCCGACATAGTGAAACACCATCTCTACTAAAAATACAAAAATTAGCTGGGTGCGGTGGCGTGAGCCTGTAGTCCCAGCTACTTGGGAGGCTGAGGCAGGAGAATCGCTTGAACCCGGGAGGCGGAGGTTGCAGTGAGCTGAGATGTTGCCACTGCACTCCAGCCCGATGACAGAGCAAGACTCTTGTCTCAAAAAAAAAAAAAAAAAAGAATGTGTGGGCAGGTGTGGGAGTGAGGGGAAGAGAGGCACAGGGTACCAGGAGGGTGAAGAGGCTGTGCATGGAGGGAAATGCCAGGCGAGCAGTGGACCCTGGGGGAGCTGTCTGGGACATGCTGCTTTGGAAAGGTCTCTAGCATAGCAAAGTAAAAACGGTGCCAAGATACCCAGAAATGGAAGATTTCACCTGGCCAGCCCTCTAGGGCATTCCCTGGGGAATGTGGACAATGGCCTGTGTGCCTGTCCTTCTTTCCCACTTGGCTTCCATGCTGTTTGCAACCAGATACCAGACACCTATTACCTTCCTGAAATGAGCCGTCTATCATCTAGAGAGCCATTTCACCCTTCTGGCCTTAATTTCCTAATCTCCAAAACAAGCACAATAAAGTCTGTGTCATAAAGTTAAAACCTGTACATGTCCTGCTGTGAAGCAATTTAAGAAACCATTTTACACTGAGGCGTGGCTCACTGCCGGACACTCCACATCTGTGCATGTGCATGCACGTGCCAGTGCACACTTGCTACTTAACACAAATCAACCTCTATTCGGTAGAATTTAGGGTAGCTTTGAAGCTAGTGTGTTGAGTGGGTGATGATAAGGGCTTCTCCTAAATCCACCTGAAAGTCTGAATTTTGTCCTCCAGCAGGAAGGGCCTGTACCACTAGCCCAAGAAGCTCATGCTTATCTTGTGGGTGGGTGGGTGGGGGGTACTGAAGGCTCCGATCTGTATTTTATAGCAGTACCTTTGGGGCAGAATGGAGACAAATTTCTGGAAGATGCTGGAAGCAGGGAGTGGTGATGAGGTTGAGAGGGGTTGGACCTGCTGGGAGCATGAGCTGCTTGAGTACCCCGAGGGGGTGGAGGCCGGGATGAGGGGGCCTTAGCAGATGCTAAGCTCCTAGCACAGGACCGCCGCAGGGCAGCCAGCTGTGCCAGGCAGTCTTCCTGGCCTCTGTGGGGTCAGGACTCTGCTTGCTGGCCGGCAGGACGAGCGGTGTTATCAGACAGCCCAGCTGGCGCAGAGGTGGCCCCCCAGTGCTGCTAAATTGGGGCCACCAGCTCCTGCCGCAGGAAGAGGGAAATGCAGGCAGGATGTCCTCTTCTGTGGCCGACAAGTCCTTTCCCATGAACCCCTGCTGACCTTGCCGGCCACGTGGCAGGGCTCCCCTACTCGCCACCTGGATCTGCCCAGGCCTGGCCGAGGGCGAGGGTGGAGCGGGCCTCAGACAGGCCCGGGGGTATGCCTGCTGTTTGCCCCGTCCAGCCCGGCCATGGCTGGCGCCCTGCACCTCCTCCGGCAATGAATGCCCGCACCTTCCTGCTCCCAGACTTGTCTCCTCAGTGTAACCGGAAAACTCAGATTCCAGAGGAAGCCAGTGTCTGAAAAGGAATCCCTGGCTCCAGCTGGACACATAGACTGAATCTTGCTCTGAGTCCAGGGGGTGTGATAGGCTCTCCAGACCCCTCTCCCTGCCCACCCCAACTCTGAGGGGCATCTCAGAGGGACGTGGGACACAGCCTAGGCCTTGGTGGAGAAAAAACTGCCCTGTGGAGGAAAATACCCAAACTACAGCAGGAGGATGTAAGCCAGACACAGAGAAGAACCTCCCTTTCGCAGCTGATTTCACTTAATTTCCCTGGGTTCCCCAATTCCCCCCTGCCCCATCACACTCAAGTGCTCCCAACTTTCCTCCTTCCTTATCTGGCTGGTTGTATCAGCTGGGGTCTCCCAGGAAATTCCATTTGACACCTCCACCCTGAGTCCCTGCTCCTCTCCCAGGGTCTCCCTCTGATAAACTATTCTTGAAGTCAGAGACCTGGGACTTCCCCCATCCCCACCATCCCCAGCTTCAACCTGCCTCCGCCCCAATTTATCCCCTGGGTTTATCTACTTGCAGTTCCCCGGCTCCTGTCTCCCGGGACACCAGCCTCCTTGCTGCTGGCGCTGCCCCATCTCCAGCCTCCTCTCCCGCTACCTGTCATCCACTCCTCCCAGACACTACCCTCACCGGACCACTCATTCATCCACATTCACCATCTGGACTTTCCTGTCTCGCAGCCTCTGCAGCGTTCTTCGCCCTGCTTGGAATTCCCTGTCCTGGAGTTCTGCAGACCTCTCCAAGAAACTTTTAGCTGGAAGCAACACTGCCTTCCTGTGCAGTTTACAGCCACCAGCTGTGCCTCACCAGGGCCCCTGAGCACTTTCATCCCTGGGCGATTGACATCTGATGCCATATCTGTGTCCCCGCAAGGCACAGGAAACCCCTGTGGGATGGGGCCAAGTCCAAATCCTCCCTGGGCCACCTGAGCAGGTATGATACTGCAGTCTTGCATAGACCTGCAGGCTCCTTTCCTAGGTAGGGGTGCCACTGCTGGGGGTCACAGTGGAGAATTTGCCAGACAGACCACATGTCACACCTCATACCCTGTCTGGGCCCAGCCATGTGGGCCCTATGCTCTGGGAGGGCACAGGACCCCTTCAGCCACACTGGCTCCGTACCGCAGACCTGGTGGATGAGGAAACAGCACCTGCATTTCAGTCCCCAGAGCCCTGAGATGAAGAAGAAGGTCCCCAGGTCCACATAAGGTGGGTCTGGCGCCCACATCCTGCCTGCACTGACTTGCATCCCTGGGCCACACACCTGTCCATATCTGGGTGAGTGACTCAGCCCATAGAAAGGGCAAAGGTCCTGAGACCGGGCCACTCCACATTCCCAGCAGTTCCTGCTCCTGCATGTCCCTGAGCCGGTGGCAAGGGTGCCAATGGCCTCTCTCTAGACTAAGCCCCAAGAGACATCAGCGACCTAACCTCTCTACCCAGGGAAAGCTGTGGAACTGGAGCAGGAAAGTGGGTCTTGGAGTCCAGCCCAAGCACACAAAACCCTGGTCCTTGCCAGCTTATGCCATGGCAGTTTCCCCAAGCTGAGGTGCAGGGAGCAGAAAGGAGGGGACCCAGGTCACACAGAAAGGATTTTAGGGGAAGAGGCAGGACAAGAGTCTGGTTCTACGACCAACAGCACACTTTTAAGGGGTCAGCTTCAGGGTGCTCAGGCTTGAGGCCTGCTCCTACCCCTGGCTGCCCTGACGCCTGACTGCAGCTAAGGGATTATGTTCCCGCGGTGAAATACCCCATCAGGCTGAGAGGTCCCGGGGTCTTTAGCCTAGCAGGATGTAGGGCAAAGTGCACAGCTCAGGGAGGGATGACCTCAGTCTCCACTGCCATCTCCCCACCAGCCAAACCCAGGTCCAACCCCAGACACCCCACTACATGGGCCCCCCAGCTAACATCCTCTCTCCACCTCTTCATAACTGGGTGGGAAAGTCACTGCACTTACCGGAGGGAATGGCCTCATCTCCCTTCACCCCAAAACCATGTGGTAGCGCCAGGACACTGGCCTGGCCTGGTTCTCCTTATACCTGCAGAACGTTCCCTGGATCCCTGGAAGCCCCCTGGCCCTCTGGCCCCCTCCCACAGGGTCCCCTCCTGGGTCTCTCCTCTGCTTCCTCTCCAGCTACTCAGCCCAGCCTCAGACATTGCGCCCAGGTGCCTGTCCCATGTTTCCTTCAGGTTAAGTGTCTCTCATTCTACAGCCCTGTCAGCCACTCAACAAACACATTGAGCCCTTGTGAGAGCCTGGTCCTGGGCTGGGTACAGGAAGGCCAAGGGCAATGCCCTGATCGGACCTGTCAGACTCAGAGGCCCAGGCTGTTCTCCTCCCTCCTCCCCTGGTTGAGCCAGACCTGCCCCCTCCCCTGTCCTCTGCTCTTCAGCCAGTGAAGGTACAGGTGGTAGACAGAAGGCAGGCTTTGTCAGGCTTACTTTGGGCCCCCTGGGGACCTTGGGGGAGTGACACATGTCCTTGGTCTAAGCTTCTCCGTGTGTCAAATGGGTCTGACAATAAGCATGTAAATGGGTCTGAAACCTGTAAGCATGTAAAGCCACTGTTTAATTCCTATGCGGTGCAGAGATGTTGAGGTCCCCATCGCTGGCCTCAGGGCTCCCAGCACTTCCCGCTCAGACACCGGGAAACCCTGACCCCGCCCTTCCACCTTTAGATTTGCAGGGACACCAGCTCCGTGTGGACTCGCAGCTCATCCAGCTCATCCTCTCGGCTTCCTTCCTGACATCTCTATCCAGCTCCTCTCCTCCACCTCATCCCCCAAGTCCCTCTCCCCAGCCCTTCCGCCCTTGCCTTAGGTCTGGGTCTCTCTCCGCCAGCCAGAGCGGCTGGAACACAACACAACCCGAACCCTGCCTCTCCAGTGCAGGGGACCCTCCCGTGGGGGCCTCTGCTCCCCAGCTGGCCTTCAAGGCCCCCGTCCCCTCAAATCCGGAGAGCCCCTGCCTTCCGCCCCTTCTGCGGCTCTGATAGCCCTCGACTCGCCTCCTCAAGATTCGCCTTCAGTTGCAGGGTGCACCTGCACCCGTCTGCCTCGGGCGCGCGGTAGCCCCCAGCCCCTGCCCCCGAAGTCCCCGGCCCAGGGAAGGTGGAGGCCCATCTTGAGCGCCCTCTGGGGGACCGACCGCGAGCGCGGACGCCGGGCGTCGGGAAGTGCGCACCCAAGTCTGGGGCCGGGCCGGGATGGCCGGGAACTCCGGTGCGCGTGGGTCGGGACCAAGCGGCGCGCCGCGGAAACTCCGCGGGGAAGGGAGTAAGGGCACGAAGGATCCAGGCCCAGGGCGCAGCCCGACGGGACCGGGCTGCGAGGAGGCCGAGCCACTTACAGAGAAGCGGATTCGGGGGCTGGGAAGGCTATCCCTGCGCCGAGGCGCGGCCCGGCCGCCCTGGCCTGACCCGGCTGCAGTCCCCGCCCGCCTTTTCCTCATCCCGAGGTCCTGGGCCCCGAGCGTCGTGCTCCCTCCGGCGTCCGTGCTCCCGGGCCACCGTGTCCCCTGCCCGTCCCCCGGTCGGTGCGGTCGCAGCGCCCGCCCCAGGCGCGCGGTACCCGCTCTGCAGCCAGCCCCGCTCTCGGGCCGGCGGCCAGCTCTCCGCGCTTACCGTCCAGGAGTCCGAGGCAGAGCCACAATCGCAGGCACGGCGCGGCGCCCCGCTGCATCTCCGGCCGCTGAGCGCAGGTCCGACCTGAGCGGCCGCGGTTGGCGCTGAGAGTGTCCGCGCGGGTGCTAGCGCGGGCGGGCCCGGGACGGGGCGGGGCGGGGTTCCGGGGAGGCGGGACAGGGATTCAGGCCGCCCCCTGCGCCCCTCAGTCCCTCCCAGCCCTCCGCGGGGCGTCCGGCCCACCCGAGCAGTGTGCGCACGACACTGCGGCGGCCGGGCCCCCTTCAGGCCGCTCCCGGCGGGGGGACGCGGGGAATGCAAACGGCCTAGGTGTGCGCTCCAGAGGGAATGGAGCCTGGTGGGCAAGAGGGGGACAAAATGCAGCACGCGCTCTTTTCAGTCCTTTCCATCAATAAAAACTAGTTTAGAGTAAGCAAAAAGCAATACATGTAAAAATAGCAGTATGTTAAATCTTTGAAAACATTGGCACCAGCCTGTGCAACATAGGGAGACCCAGTCTCAAAAATAAATAAGCAAATAATTAAAAAAAAAAAAAAAAAAAAAAAAAAAGCCGCGCTTGGTTGTGCGCGCCTGTAATCCCAGCTACTCGGCAGACTGAGGCAGGAGAATCGCTTGAACCCTGGAGGCAGAGGTTGCAGTGAGCTGAGATGTTGCCACTGCACTCCAGCTCAAAAAAAAAAAAAAGAAAACAAAAGCAAAAGCAAAAACAAACAAACGAAAGCCATTCAGTAGTCTTTAACCACCTGCACAGTATGGCTGGAAGCTGCACCCTAGAGCAGGACACCCGGGATAACCGACCGCCACCTTGCAGGCCTGGCCTCCGCTTTAGGACACCCCCCAAATGTTTTGTTCTGAACTCCATCAGGACGGCGGCCCCCCGCTCTGCTCCGCCCCAGCTTTTTAATAAAGCGACAATTTGCTTTTGCTTTCTGACTTGGCAACCCTCTGACAGGCTTCCGTTCTCTTCTCAGTTTGTCTCTAGAATTTTCCTGTTTAATAATAAATCCCATGACTATGACTGTCTCGTCCTCCCTCTCTGCTTTTTGTTTCATTCACATTTTCTATCCCCCTTACCTCCGCCCCTCAAAGCACATTCATCCTCTCTAAAACCGAGTAGACTTTTGATAACCACTACCAGCTCTCTCAAATCCAAGTAAGAATTGGCTACATGCCGGGCGCGGTGGCTCAAGCCTGTAATCCCAGCACTTTGGGAGGCCGAGGCGGGTGAATCACGAGGTCAAGAGATCGAGACCATCCTGGTCAACATGGTGAAACCCCGTCTCTACTAAAAATACAAAAATTAGCTGGGCATGGTGGCGCGCGCCTGTAGTCCCAGCTACTCGGGAGGCTGAGGCAGGAGAATTGCCAGAACCCAGGAGGCGGAGGTTGCGGTGAGCCGAGATCGCGCCATTGCACTCCAGCCTGGGTAACAAGAGTGAAACTCCGTCTCAAAAAAAAAAAAAAAAAAAAAAAAAAAGAATTGGCTACATTATTAAGTTGGAATCACAAATCAGTGAGAATAATTTAGATAATTTAATAAATAAGGTTGAAGAAAACTAGGTAATCAAATAATACATGAAGTTAGGTATTTATCAATCATATATTTATTTTTTTCTTTCTTTAGCTTTGAAAGGTTTATTATGAGATATAACACACTTATGGAAAGTACATAATATATCCGCATACTATAAATGTGAATGGTAAAGCAACAAACACCTGTGTTTCCATTCCCCAGGCCAAGGGACATAGTGACATCCCCACATCCCCTCACCTTACCATCACAAACGATTCTCCTGCCTCAGCCTCCCAAGTAGCTTGGATTACAGGTGCCTGCCACCACGCCCAGATAATTTTTGTATCTTTAATAGAGACAGGAGTTTAACCATGTTGGTCAGGCTAGCTAATTTTTGTATCTTTAGTAGAGACGGGGGATTAACCATGTTGGCCAGGCTGGTCTCGAAGTCCTGACTTCAGGTGATGCACCCCCATCAGCCTCCCAAAGTGCTGGGATTACAGGAATGAGCCAACGTGCCTGGCCCAGAATATACTTTTTTTCCTTTTTTCCTTTTTTGAGATAGGGTCTCACTTTGTCACCCAGCCTGGAGTGCAGCAGCATGATCTCTACTCACTGCAGCCTCGATGCCCTGGGCTCAAAAGATCCTCCCACTTCAGCCTCCCAAATAGCTAGGACTAAAGGAGGGAGCTACCACGCCCAGTGAATTTTTTGTAGAGATGGATTTTCGCCATGTTGCCCAAGCTAGTCTCGAACTCCTGGGCTCAAGGGATCCGCCTGCCTTGGCCTCCCAGAGTACTGGCAGGACAGGCGTAAACCACTGCATCCAGCCAGAATATATTTTTAAAAATTTTAAAGTATATTTAGAGGACATAAGTTCAGACTTCTTAATTCATATATTGTGTACAAGTGAAGTCTGGGCTTGTAGTGTACCCATCATCTGAATAGTGGACACAGTACCCAAAAGGTAATTTTTCAGCCCTTGTTCCTTTCCCTCCCTCCCCGTTTTTGGAGGCTCCAGTGTCTATTATTCTTCTCTGTGTGTTCATGTGTCCCTACTGTTTAGCTCACATTTTGCTTGTTTTTTAAAACTTTATCTTAATGCATTCCTACCATTCATATTTATTGGCTTACACCATTAGTGAGATGCATCTATGTTGCTATGATAACCTATACATTGCTCATTTTCATAGCTTCATAGTTTGTCACTGTATAATACACCAGAGTTTATTTGTCCATGTACTATTAATGGAGGTTTGAGTGGTTACCAGTTTCTAGCTTTTGCCACCACACTGTTGTATATGTTTTCTGATGTATATAAGCTATCTTCAACTTTGGTAGGCAGTGGCAAGTATTTTTTCAAGTTCTTAGTACCGTTTTGCATGCTCATGGCAGTGTAAGCAGTTACCATTGCTCCACATCTTTACCCACACAATATTGTCACTTTTCTTTTCTAAAATGTAGCCATTCTAGTTGGTTTGCATTGGCATTTCATTGTGTGTTTTTCCTTCCTTCCTTCCTTCCTTCCTTCCTTCCCTCCTTCCTTTCTTTTCTTTTCTTTTCTTTTCTTTTCTTTTCTTTTCTTTTCTTT